>NC_136487.1:59907877-59992877 GCF_053919585.1 Euprymna scolopes
ATAGAATATTACTGCCAGTAATATTTTGTAAACCTACAATCTCACGTTTACATAACCACTGATTGTTAAATAAAAACTATTCCGAAGTATATATATATATATATATATATATATATATATATATATATATATATATATATATATATATATATATATATAATGGGTTAATAAATTCCAACGAAAGAAAGATGTATATTTAAATAAGGAAGTAGTCACCAACAATGTGTATTTTTTAACATTATTTTATTATTCCGCGTCTTGGTTTTTCATTGAGAATTATGTTTGGATCATTGTAATAATGTTTTTAAGTCATTGAAATCGTTTACGCGCGTTTCAGACGGTCTGTAATGCGTCCTCGTCAGAAATTATTTTGACGAGGACGCATCACAGACCGTCTGAAACGCGCGTAAACGATTTCAATGACTTAAAAACATTATTACAATGATCCAAACATAATTCTCAATGAAAAACCAAGACACGGAATAATAAAATAATGTTAAAAAATACACATTGTTGGTGACTACTCCCTTATTTAAATATATATATATATATATATATATATATATATATGCATAAAAGAAGAGTAGGATAACATATATGACACGTCATTGTAATTCATATATGAATAACTATTAGCTTCTTATTTTTTAAGCTTTCCTTGGATTTACTCTGCTAGGATTCTCAGGCTAACTTTATATATATATATATATATATATATATATATATATATATATATATATATATATATATATATATATGTAATGTTTTCTTTTAATCCATCTGTCTATGTTTGTTCCACTTTTCACTGAAAGTAGTTGGCTGATTTGATTGAATTTTCGTATGGAGCTTTGGTAAGTTGATATACAGCAACTTATGTATTATGATACTGTTTCGGTGAATAGTTAGGGACCAATATTGATTAAGACGGATTAATATTTAATGCAAACAATGAGCATAAATTGAACCATATTTAATCATTAAAACACTAAATTAACAAACTATAATTTTCTGTTTCTAACCGGCTAAAAATTATATATATATATATATATATATATATATATATATATATGAAAGTTTAGTTAATTCCAAGAACAATTTTCCATATATTCATGAATTAAAGAGTTAGGCATACAATTTTTTCTACATATCTTAATTTTGTGAAATTCAAAATAATAATAAATTTTGACTACTGTCAAAATAAATGAACTAAAATCTCGAGAAAAGAAAAGAATTTTAAAACACAGCCAATATGCCATATGGTAAGTCATTAGACATCAAAACAGTAAACCCACATTATAATATTGTTTTGCCGTTTTGTTGTTATATATATATATATATATATATATATATAGAGAGAGAGAGAGAGAGGAAGAGAGAAAGAGAGAGACAGATGAATATGTGTATAAATATATGAGAGAGAAGGAAAGAGATACATATATATACATACAAATATATTCATATATATACACACATATAAGTACATAAATATACATATACATATATACAGATGCATGAACAGACACACGCAGACACACACACACACACACATATATATATATATATATATATATATATATATATATATATATATATATATATATATATATATATTATAATTATTTCCACAGCCAGACAATATCGCAGCTCACGAGAACTATGACAACAAACAAACCGGAAGTCCAAGACTCGAGTTTCGCCCTTATTTGGGTTTATCAGTTAGACACCTTCTTAATAAGGATTCGAAACCCGAGGCTCTTGCATGTGAGCACTCTACCAACTAAGCAAACATGCCACACGCCCAAGAAAGTCTGCCAACTACACAGCTCAAGAAAACCGTAGCGAAATCCGACAGTGGAAAGAACCTACTTCGCCTCGAACGAGGGTTATATCTGGTTGCGATGATCACGTCCCTTGTTCGATGATGAGAGAGGGCTTCGTGATCGTAATTCTTATTATTTGGTGTCTTGGGACTACTATTATTATCACAACGTTTCTGTCGATGTAACCTCCGGCTCTCTTAAAGTGTATCTTGTCGAACTCGGGAATCTACACAGAATTTCGAACGGAATTTTTATTCAATTCACGGGGATAGCATGGTCTCGTTCCGTCAGCCATGACTGATTAAAATTCCTAAATCCTAAGTAGACCCCAATTATAGTCGCCCAGTCGTAGCAATAGTCAGATGCAGGTGAGAATCGGAAATTTCTACGTAAGATTGACTTAAGTAGAAAGTAGAATTTTCTAATTAAAAGTCGAGTTAGGATTATATGTGTACGAAGTTATGTTAAAGACAGAAAGTCGCTAGTGAGACGTGGTGAAGAAACTTTTCAGATTATTTTTTTCTTTTTACTTAATCGCGAAAGTTTTTCGATAGATGTGCCCTCTCTGATGAATCAGTTAGTTTTATTATGTTTGTAGACATATATACTGTAAAGAAAAAAGGAAACAAACGTTTTTAAAGAGGTAATCTCTTACAATTGCGCACCCAAGACAAACATAGCGGAAATGGATATTGTTGATGGAAATATGGATGAAGCCACAAAACATGAAACGAAACAGGAAACCATACAGAAACACAAAATTTCATAAAATTATCCCAGTTTCAACACTTCTTGCGTTAATATATTTAATATATTATATTTTTAACTCCATTTATAGAAATGCAAAAAAATAAAAATTTTCTTTATTTTTTTATTATTTTTTGCGCGAAAATGCGACACCATATAATAACCGTTTTTGTTTAGACACTACTTTTGTCATCATGAAACAATAAAAAATAATAAACTTTTTTTTACATTTCTTTAAATAATTATTTTAGTTTTAACAAAAAAATTAAACATTATTTTTTGCATTTCTTTAAATAATTATTTTAGTTTTAACAACAACAAAAATAAACATTATTTATTACATTTCTTTAAATAATTATTTTAGTTTTTACAACAAAAATAATAAGCTTTTATTTTTTACATTTCTTTAAATAATTATTTTAGTTTTAACAAAAAAATTAAACATTATTTTTTGCATTTCTTTCAATAATTATTTTAGTTTTTACAATAAAAATAATAAGCTTTTATTTTTTACATTTCTTTAAATTTTTTAAGACTTGTCACTACGAAACAATAAAAAAATGTTTTAATTCTTATTTGTTACGTTTCTATAAATGTTAGAGATTGTCGAAATGATTGCTATACTTCAAATGATTGTATACTGTCCTTTATTAATACCGTTTAATCATTAACAAAATCAAAACGTGGATTCCATGAACAAAGCTTCTTTCTTAGAACTGCACGCCTGTGGAACTCTGTTCTGTCCGCCTGCTTCCCACCTGACTACAACTTGGACGGCTTCAAGTCCAACGTTAACAAATTCCTAATGAACCGCCCTCTTAAGTAAACACTTCATCAAATCTCCACATTAACTTAATGTACTTGCAATAACCCTTATCCCTGGGTGGCTTCCGGGCCTTTGTAAGCGGTGACCACTGTGTAAAATAAAAATAAAAAAATAAAAAAAACAAGGAGAAACAGAAAATAGCGAGAGAAAAGATAGAACGAAACCAATTGCTTCTGTTTATCGCACGCGCAATGAGACTCCGACTTCATGTGTGCGAAGTCGTCATCTGGATGATTTGCATGGTTCGAAGAATCGGTTCCCGCAGTAGTATACTACCAAGGCTAGATGATTTGTTCTATTTCAGTCACAGCTGAGGAAAATACATATATATTTATGTATAGTTATCCATTATATACATTCGTTTCAATATAGGCTGTTTACATCTAATCAAGAGTTCGTCCGTTGGAACGTCGAAGACCATCTGATCATCCTAAAGATGATGAATGACCCGCGCTGGGAGTTGGTTTGAAGTGAAGTTGGCTTTGCACATAGCCAGTCTTATTCTCTCGTCTCACCTAACCTGATCCAGCGACAGGACAGGGTCGAGACAGCTAGAGGCTAGGTGGGACGAATGAGTTCGACATCCTCCTGCATACAGCGTCTGATATTCCCAAATGGTCACCCGTCTGATACTGGATAGGCTTTACGTTGCTTAACTTCGATGTGTCAGCGTGAAATATTAGTAAATCCCTAAAGAACGACATACTTTCTTTTTTTCTTTCCGCACTCTTCCCAATGCTACTGCTTACGCCAGCAATTTTATCTCTCTACTAGCAGGCCGCCCGGCATTGCCCGGTCGTAAAATGCGCTTAAGTATGATATTTTTGATTAATGCAGATTATTATATTATATTGGACCCAATATATAGTAATGATTTAAAAAGGTTTTTTAAAAAAAATGACTCGCACGCCACCATTGAAAATCGAAACCAAAACGTTTAGCATACGATTTATTTTTCCTTTGATGTTAATGCCTGACCTATAAAGACATGTTTACTACGAGGCTAAAAATTAATACATGAGCCAATAGCTATTACGTTACGCATGCATATTCATATGCCGTAGTTCGATCTTCACCTGGCAAATTTCATTTTTTTTTTAAATTTTCACACTTTTGCACCGATTTTCCCCGGCTAAACCCCAAATATAATGTTTCACATGGTTTCGAATATCCTATATATTAAGTTTCATGTATGTAGACCAAAAACTTGCAGAGGAGTTTGGTAGGCAAAATTTTTAAACAGATATATATTCGTATACATAAATATACATAGAAAGAGGTTTGTGTTTACTATAAACTTTTTACACAAATATACATCATGTAAAATATCTGCCTGATTATAATTACACGTAATAGTTATCATCTCATATCTGCCTGATTATAATTACACGTAATAGTTATCATCTCATATCTGCCTGATTATAATTACACGTGATAGTTATCATCTCATAAGAAAACCGAAAAAAACTAATAGGGAATGAATTAAAATGAATGTTTAAAAGAATATGCAAATTAGCTAGATTTTTGCAGACGAATGCAATTCCACAACCCATATAAAAGATTATTGTATTTTCTTTTTACATAAATAAAGAACTTGTTTTTTTTTCTGTTGTTCTTTGCCTTCCGGCCAAGTTCAGAGTGCAGCATCTGTTCTGACGCTTCACTTAAGTAATCGGTCGTTGGTTAATGTAGGGGAAACCCTTCATACCAAGACAATTTCTATTTATTTGGACACTTCCAGAGTGCCCCCTTTTGGGGGCGCTGGCTTTCCCTCACATTAAAAACGACCTTAATACTGAGACAATTACTTTTTGGTGGATGCTGCCCCCTTTTTGCCCTTATTTTAGGGGAGCTGGTTTAGCAGTGTCAGAAATTTCGTGAAAATAGTGAATAATTCCACCCCATCTTTCCAAGCTTATAACTCCTCGAAAAATGTAATTCAAGCCCTAATTTTTTTTTTCAATTAAAGGAGCAAGGACCAAGGTTTTATTAAAAAAAAAAAAATGTTTTTTTTTTTTTTTTAAAGGTTTTAAACTTCGGACTTTACAGGTAAATTTCTAAAAAAAGGGATTTTTTTTGTTTTAAATTTGAATATATTATTTATTGACCTTTTCTCTTCAATTTGTGATATATAAAACTATTAAACATAAATTAATTATTTACTTTTTAAGAGAAACTTGAAAATGTGTGACACTTACACAAATGGGGGGGCGTGAATTTAAAAAAAAACGTTTGTCTAAAATATTATATTCGGTTTATTGGAAAGAACATACAATTTCACATTGACCCTGAAAATATCGTAAAAATAGAATCAATAGAAAAATTTTGATAAATTTTTAAAGTTTAAAAATTGAAAAATATTGAGTTCGGAAAATTCATTACTGTTTGTAAAAAAAAAAATATTTCTATTACTTTTAAAACAAATGTAATAGTTTATTTTGGAAGTATAATCCATAAAGAAAATAAATAACCCACTTTTAACAGAGAAATTACGAGATTTTTATATTTTATTCGCAGTTTCGTGTTAGGGGTGTCAAAACTTCCTACAAAATTCCTACTTCTGATACTGCTAGAGCTGGTTTCCCCCACATTAAAAACGACATTGTGTCACATTTGTTTTCGTAGGGGAAGCAAATAAATACTAATAAATAGAAAAAAATATATGACTATCAATAAACAAGAAAATTATAGGAGTATAAATATATATTTATCGATCTGCCTATATACGTCTGTATCTCTATCTTTATCTTTGATACTGTATCTAGATCTATTCCTTTCGCATTCGACACAGCGAAACTGGGTTCGCCATCCAACCATTTAAACTATTTACCGGGCGAGACTGCCAAAATGAAATAAATTTGATTTTATAAACACAGCTGTTGCGACTTTCTGTCTCCATTCATTCGCAATAAACATATCTCCGCGTACACCATTCACCAACCAACCCTCTGCAAACGTTTAGAAGGGGCGTAACAGCAATCGCTCGTCGCAGAAATATCAACGAATTTCGATCAAAACATTTAATAGAAAAGTCTCTCTTCTAATTCGATCTCCAGCCTTTTCCAGAGGACACTTTCGGGTGTGGGTGGAGTGGGGATTAGATGAAATACGGAAGTTTCCGTTTTACTGTAACTGGGCGAAGTTTCTAAAGCGGAAACGACGACGACGCGATTGAAGGGAGACCCTCACCGGGGCATTTCAGTCGATTAAAGAGACGTTTTACGAAAGAATCTTCTCGTACGAAGTTAGAATTTGATCTAGTGATGAATAGAAATCGGTTTCCAGGATTTCTCATAATAGTTTTGTGTGTGGAGCGTTGCTTTAAATATCAATGTGACCACAATGATATGAACAGGTTAAACTTGTTAACTTTCAAATATTGGTCTCATCGAACATGTGTTTCCGAGATAAAATGCATTTTACGAAAACCGTTTTAAGAGCCAGTTGTTTTTCCTCCGTGTTGATCTATAGGAATGTCTAGTATATGGAATAGTGGATAAGCTTGGCAACATACTACAAGAAGAAGACGAAGAAAAAGAAGAATATCACAGAAGAGGAATATCAAAATAATGAGAGAGAGAAAAGGAAACGAATTACGTGATGTATCACAGTCTTCTGTAATATTAAGATGGCCTAAGCACTAAAGTCATATAACTTGGTGACGTCATTGAATCTGATCCTATGAATCTGGGCACGTGTCTCACGAAACAACCGGAAGTAGATAACGTCTAATGACCAAACCGTTTTCGGAGATTTAGCAAAGAAACGAACAAACGAAAAAAGTAAATAATTCAAATATATAACGCATGAATGTTATCAAAATCAAGATAAATTACACTTCTACCTACCTGGAGAAGTTTTGTGTGTTTTAAGGGAATCTAAAGCTTTTATTCGGTTCGAAAAAGAACTAATATCGAACTGCCAAAGTGAACAGACAAATTGAACGAAAAACACGATGTTTTCGGGGTGTCACAAATGGTTTTGAATAAAATATAGCCAATAAGTGTCAGGGGACATCACAGTGACAATTATTGTGTGGATTTCTATCACTGTTTGGTTTATTGTTTTCCAATTTTGAACTATTCTTACGTGTTTTCATTTACATTTGGATATATGCAATGAAAAGTAAGATTTATTTGTTATATATTTTGAATCATTTTTTTTCAAATCTATGTGGATTCTAAAACAAACCTGATTTTTGTAATGTTTTAATATTTAATGTTATAAATCTTTTTGTACTAGCAAGTTTGTTTGTATTGACATTATTTGTTTGAATTGAATTTGTTTGTATTTTTCTTAATTTATCGTCTGTTTTTTTTTTTTTTAGATAAACTATTTAATCCTTCGTTTTCGTTTTAAAATTATTTATTGTTATTTACGTTAAAGAAATATCGTTCGCTTTGGTTTTTGGAAAATATTGTTGTTCGTTTTTATTTTAAAATATTGTTGTTGGTTTTTATTTTTTTTTTAATATTGTTGTTTGTTTTGATTTTTACAAATAGTGTTGTTCGTTTAGATTTTTCAAATATATATTGTTGTTAGTTTGGATTTTTAAAAATATTGTTTTCGTTTTGATATTAAAAAATTATTATTGTTCGTTTTTATTTTAAAAATATATATTGTTGGTCGTTTTTATTTTAAAAATATATATTGTTGTTCGTTTTTATTTTTAAAAATTATTGTTGTTCGTTTTTATTTTAAAGAAATATCGTTTGATTTTAAGTTGATTGTTTGATACTTGTTTATTGCCTAAATTCTTATTTCATGTTTAGCAACATTTGATTGTCATCTGCTTCAAACAGACGTAATTTTACATACAGATTTGTTTATATAATGAATAAAGTTCAGTTTTACTATGAATAGAATCGTGTTCATTTTTTTTTTTAATTTTTTCATGTAATTCATAAGTAAATAATGAACGTATTTTAGGTTTTAAACTCCATGAAACAATAAAATGTTTAATTATTTTTAATGCATAAATACAAAGCTTTGCCATTTTGAATTCTTTTTCTAATATTGAATGAGCTTCAGTACAAATTACTTTTTTTTTTTTTAATGCAAGTTTTAAGCTTTCTAATGCTTTTTGTAAATTTATTTTTGATTCAGTACCAACAGTCTAACTATTCGACAGATTTTGCTTGCTAAGACCTCAGCGATGACTTCATTTTTTTTCAGCTCACGGACCTTTATGACATATATTACCAAGGTTGTATACTCAACCAGTTCTGGTGTCGAAGAATCGGAGACTCGGTAGTTTAATCTACTATTTCGGCCACAACTGAGATAGGGCCATACTTTCATAAGCGTATTCTTGAAAGTTACATTTTTACGGCTTCGGTAAAACTTGAAGACGGTATGCCGATCTCGACGTCTGTATAGTTAGCCATTACATACGTCCACTTCCATATAAGCCGTTTAATGCTAATAGTAAACCCCTAAATCCCGATTTATTAAATGACATTAGATATTTGTATAAACAAGTTTTCTTTTCAATAAAACTGAATCTTATATTCATAAAGTGGATGTGAGATAAAACCATAATGGAGACAAAATAGGCGAATGTCGTGTGAGGGGAACGTGGCAAGTAGTAAAAAAAGAAAATCGTGCAAACCTTTTACCACTGGCAACGCCCGCTTCAGAGAGTGAAAGAAGGAGAATAGAATGGCCACTGCGTCTATTTATAGACTAGAGATCATGGGAAGAGTATGCAAATAACTTTGGACGGTTTTGTCCTATAAAAAGCCTGTATTTGGGAGAGAGGGTGTCTTTTTTGTTTGGCAGAAGCAATTGCTGTCAGAAGTGCATTGGACTGCAGGATTGAAGAGTGAAGATTGAGTTGTGGAGTCATTGTATTTAACCACAAGCTATTTCGGCCAAGAACAGATCATGGAATCTGGGATGTTGAGATTGGGAAAATATGTGATACCACCTTTTAGTGGAGAAGGTGATGTAGTCGGATGGATAAAGAAAGTAAAACTGGTGGCTAAGCTTCAACATGTGCCAGACCTTGCCAGTTTTATTCCACTTTTTTTGCAGGGAGATGCACTCGCTCTCTATCTTGAGATGAATAATGCAGAACAAGAAGATGCAGAACTGATAGAGATGAGACTCGTGACCGCCTTGACTGAGGGGCCTTTTGAGGCATACGAAAAACTGCAACGATTCAAGTGGACAGGAGAATCGGTGGATGTTTATGCTAATAAAATCAAAAGATTGGCTGGACTGGCGGGATATCTGGGAAGAGGGCTGGAACATACAGCCAAACTGGCATTCATAACTGGATTCCCAGACGATGTATCTGTGACATTACAGCAGCTACCGAACATAGAGAGAATGGATGTCAGCAAACTGATACCGACTGCACGGCTTTTAGTCAGCAAAAGAGTCGTAGAAACTCGGACATTGGCCGCAAGTGCGCAAACTAATGAGACTAATAAGGGAAAGAAAGAATCAAGCCTTCAGTGCTTTAGACGTCAAGGACCGCACCTAAAAAAAGATTGCACAGAGATCCCTAGGGCCAGGGCAACATGCTACAATTGTGGAAAATTTGGCCACATTGCGAGATATTGTCCTCAGATTCAGGGAAACGGGCAAGGGGGAGCTTCTGCGCCGCAAGCTACCCGAGCAATGAAATGAAGGCGCGATACTGGCCTCTTCCTATAATAGAAGTAGAGGTGAATGATTCTGTAATGACTGCACTTGTCGATACTGGGTGCACCACTACTTTAATCAATTCCAAACTTTTGAAGGGATATGGAAAGAGCGGTACAGTGAAAGCAGTTGATGGGAGGAATATAGAATGTAAAGGAGCCAGACAAGTGGAGATAAAAGTCTGTGGAATGCACGTAAAGGTGAGGGCAATCTTGATGAATCACATCGTTGATGGGATCGACGTCATAATTGGAATGGACGTGATTAATGAGCTGGGAGGTGTAACTATAAAGAAAGCCAAAGTGAAGTTTGGAGATATACAATGTGCCGTGGCTACCCATCAGCTGAATGTTTGCAAAATCGAGGATAAAGACTTTGAAGCAAACTTCGATGGAGATAAATGGACAGTAAGATGGACATGGAAGGGAGAGCCTCCAGTATTGCAGAACAAAGTCCAATATTATAAAAACTCTCTGGAAGGCGATAAGAAATTAGAATTCGAGAAAGAGGTGGAAAGATGGATATCGGATGGTATTCTGTTACCATGGAAAGGAGAAAGAAAAGGCGTGTTGCCATTGATGGCAGTATTTCAGGCCACAAAAGGGAAAGTTAGGTCAGTGTTCGACTTTCGTCAGTTGAACCGTTTTGTAGCGTGTCATACAGGGAGCGACATAATAGATGTATGTGATGAAAAGATAAGAAAGTGGAGACAGTTGGTAGGAGGGACCGCAATAGTGGACCTTAAGTCTGCCTACCTGCAACTACATGTGGCAAAGGGACTATGGCAGTACCAGCTGGTCTGTTATAAAGGAAAAACCTATTGCCTAACACGATTAGGATTCGGACTTAATGTCGCACCAAAGATTATGGCAGCCATTTTAAAAACAGTATTAAAGAAAGGAAGTAGGACGAAAGAGGCCACTGATACATACATTGATGATATAATGGTAGACGTAACGAAAATATCGACACAGGAAGTTGTGGAACATTTGAAGGGGTTTGGGTTAGCAGCAAAATCTCCGGAATCCCTGGACGGAGGAGCGGCACTGGGCCTTAAGCTTATGAAAAATAAGATGGGTGCACTAATGTTCAGGAGAGGCAACGAGATCCCAGAGATGGGAGGAGAAATTAGTAGGCGGGAGCTATTTTCGATCTGTGGTAAATTATTGGGGCACTATCCAATTGCTGGATGGCTGCGATTAGCATGCAGTTATGTGAAAAGAAGAGCAAATGGAGTGGATTGGGAAGAAAAAGTTGATTGCAGAACCATGAAAGTGATGCAGGAGGTTCTAGCTGAGGTGAAAAAAGAAGACCCTGTTAATGGCGCTTGGCACATACCTGAAGTGAGCACAGGAGTCGTGTGGTGTGATGCAAGCAATGTTGCAACTGGCGTGGTTGTCGAGATTGGCGGTGTGATGGCGGAAGATGCAACTTGGCTGAGGAAAAGTGATGACTTTAATCACATTAACATAGCTGAATTAGATGCTGTTCTAAAGGGTGTCAATTTGGCTATCAAATGGAGACTGACAAATATTGAAATAAGAACTGATTCAGCCACTGTACTCAGTTGGGTGAACTCTACTGTGGAGGAGAGTGGCAGAATACGAACAAAGGGTGCTGGAGAAGTAATAATAAAGCGGAGATTAGGGATGCTTAGAGAGTTGATGTCTGAATTGAAACTGCAGATAAAAGCAGTGTTTGTGCCTTCTGAAAGAAACAAGGCAGATGCGCTAACACGGATAAAAAAACAGTGGTTAATTAGGAAAGAGGAGGCGCCGATATGCTGTCTTGGAATTGGAGAAATTAAAGAGTTGCATGACATGCATCACATGGGAGTGGAGAGAACATTATATTTGGTGAGGCAAGTGGATCCGAATGTAAAACGGGAAGAAATTCAGATGATAGTAAAGAACTGTGTTCGGTGTCAATCGATCGATCCTGCCCCAAATATACATAATCCTGGGGAAATTGGAGTTTTAACGAACTGGACGAGACTAGCTATTGACATAGCACACTACCGAGGGGGAGCGTACTTATCAATAATTGATTGTGGGCCAAGTAGACTGGCAATATGGAAGGAACTGCGAGTGGAAGCCGCATCTGCAGTTGCAACTGAATTAGAAAAGGTGATGCTTGAACGAGGTCTAGTAAGGGAGGTGATAATGGACAATGGCACTGTTTTTCGCTCAGAAATCTTTCAGACGATGCTAAAAAAATGGAAGATTAAAAGTTATTACAGGGCAGCCTACAGACCTGGAGGAAATGGCATTGTGGAGCGACATCATCGGACCGTGAAAGCAATAGCTGAGAGAGGAAGAATATCGCCTGAAGAGGCCACATTTTGGTACAACATGTCCCCTAAGGTCGGGCAAAGAGATGACACAGTGCCACATAGAGCAATCTTTAATTACGAATGGAGACATCCTAGAGACATGTCACCGGAAATTAATGATCAAGGACCAGCCAGAATCCAAATAGGAGAAGAAGTTTGGGTGAAACCGCCTAATGCCCGATGCACAACGCAGTGGGGAAGAGGAGTGATAACAGGAGTACAATCCCCAAACAACTTAAGTGTCAATGGAGTGCCACGACATGTTTTAGATTTAAGGCGTGTGGTCCATTTAGGTGATGAGGATGGTGGTACTGAGCTAGGGAGTGATGAAGATGAACCGGTGCCGATGCAGAGACCGCAAAGAGAACGCAATGCGCCGATCTGGACACGGGATTATGAGATGTGAATGATCTTTAATGATCATGGGGGCGTGTAGTAAAAAAAAAAAATAAATAAAAAAAAATCGTGCAAAACTTTTACCACTGGCAACGCCCGCTTCAGAGAGTGAAAGAAGAAGAAGAGAATGGCCACTGCGTCTATTTATAGACTAGAGATCATGGGAAGAGTATGCAAATAACTTTGGACGGTTTTGTCCTATAAAAAGCCTGTATTTGGGAGAGAGGGTGTCTTTTTTGTTTGGCAGAAGCAATTGCTGTCAGAAGTGCATTGGACTGCAGGATTGAAGAGTGAAGATTGAGTTGTGGAGTCATTGTATTTAACCACAGATATGTCCCGCGAAATGAATATATTCGTTTAAAGTAACTGAATCGTAACACAATTTCGCTATCAGCAAAGGTGGCAACGGTGTTTCGTGTTCTCGAACTTGTAGTAATGGGTCTACTAGATACCGTACAGACAGAGACTGCTATTGAACTAATCAGTTTAATAAGCAACGGATGGGCCTCGAAAATGCAGGATTAGAAGTCACAATATCAAACAAGCAACTAATCTTGCTAAGGATTTTAACTTATGAAAAACAAAACGCTAAACAAAAACCTATTCAATTCAAACCCTAAAACAATTATCAGAATCGTTTATAGATTTTCTGGTGAGATGTATGATTTATTTTTTATTCGCAGTTTCTTTTTTGTTTATAACTCACGTTCATCCCTAACAAGGCATATCGACACTTGGACGTAAGGGGCTACTACTTAGGTCCATGCCTATGAAAGATTAACAAGATGTTGGTTTACGTTACATTTAAACTTCTGCGTGTCAATACAGTCAGAGAAGCAGGTAGCAGGAAATGTTCACGAGTCCGACAAGATACACTTGAAGAAGGTCGGTTATATCGACCGAAACATTGTGAAAATGACACTCAAGATAAGAATAGTAGTCTGAAGAATCCAAATAATGGGAATAACCAATCCTCATCTCAAAAATTCAGAAACGTATAAATAATTGTCGTTATACACTTTAATTTAATTACTGGTGTAATTTTTACAATAAATAAATAATTTTATTACTTTTGGTTGCAAATGCAGCGATAGGAAAGCTCCATTATAATAATGATAACTATTCTTGTTTATTGACTTGTATGTATTAACTATGCCAACTTGCTTGATGTATATGTTTGCGCGTCCCGTGGCTTGGGATTTGTTAACACTCACGCGGACTTGTTTTACGAGGCAGAGGTTAGTCAGCCAGGCATGAGTTGACATATGACTATATCTTGATTATTCTGACAGATACATGGGGCGAGGAGAATTAAATATTTGTGAAGATGTCGACCGTTGCTTCCAGCTAAAGAATGCTGACACGGATGTTCTGGTGTCGGGCCAAAATCACCATCGTCCGGTTCTTATACAACTGTGCAAATTAAACTGGCCTTGGAGGTCGTTTCTAATGCATTCCGGGGAATGCACTGTTCATAAATCCAATTCTTGGGCTGGATTGAACGGCTGATCTGAATCCATGAAATAAAAAGGGTCAATCATGCGCGCCGAATAGGCATGTGCCATGTTTGATACTTTGAATAAATAACCACATATCTACGAACCAACACTGGACACCGATGGCTAAGCAGCCTGATTAACAAGGAGGCTCAATACAAGATGTGCAACAGCGTTCCACTATCGGCAAAGGTGGTGTAGAAACGGTGGACGATTTTCTCGAATTTATAGTGATGGAGCCGGTAGATACTGTGCGTGAAAATTCCGCCACAGAATTAATCTATTTAATAAGTAACGGGGCGAGCCTCGGAAATGCAGGATTAATAGTCATAAAATCAAACAAGCAACTGGTTGGGCTGAGGACCTTAGCTTAGGAAAAGAGAAAGTCGTTACAATTTACGAAAAACTTTAACCACTACAATAGAACAATACCGAGAAAATATTGTTATCAAAAAAATATTGTTGTATAGTCTTTCGAAAGAGGCTTATAAATGTTTGTTTCTTGTAACTGCGATCTACAGTAGATTGCATTTTGAAAAAATCTTTCAATAAATAAAGATATATTAATATCAATCATGCACATAAGTTTGGTCTGATTTACTTTCATGTATATATATATATATTATTATTATTATATACAGCTGAATGTGTGTGTGTGTGTGTGTGTGTGTGTGTGTGTGTGTGTGTGTGTGTGTGTGTGTGTGTGTGTGTGTGTGTGTGTGTGTGTGGTCACGAATAGGCTCCTAGATGGTTGACTATTTTAAAAAACTGATTGCATATAATGATAGAAAATGTATCGAGACACAGGAATGGGTATGTTTGATCTGGCAGAACGGTGGTTCATTAAAATTTTGGGGGTCTGCGTTCGCGCTTGGTCCATAAAGTATGGAAATAAAAAAAATAAAAATTAAAAAAAAAACGTTTACAAGTGTTTTTGATATAGATGTACATAAGAATACATAAGTATGTTTTAACTTAAATAGGGATGGTATAATAAAATTGCGATGTCTGCGTTCGCGCCTGGCCTCCATAGAATGGAAATAGGCACAAACTTTAATAAAGACTTTTCATATCTATCTGCGTAAGTATACTTTGATAATTATGTTTCAGTTTGAAGAAATATGGTATAATAAAATATGGGGTGTTCGTTCGCACCTGACCTCCATAGAATGGAAATATGTCACAAAGTTTAACAAGGTTTTTTTAATATAGATCCACAGAATATTGTGATAAGTGCTTCAGTGTGAAAAGGTATGGTATAATAAATTATGGGGTTTATGTATTTTATTTTTACTTTCATCATATTTTGCTTTGGTTTTGATACCCCCAAATTCAACCCAAATTTACAACCCTTTCTTTTCGTAACCTATCATACTTTCATAAATCAGAGTCCATTTTCTGTAGGCTGTTTTTGAACCGAGTCAACAACGAGTACTTTTGCTAGTATATATATATATATATATATATATATATATATATATATATATATATATACTAGTAGGCTGAACGATCGTAATGTACGCGTAGATATAATATTATAATTCATGCAGATTACGTAGTTATTATTGTAGGTTAATTTTCTATCGATTGTTATATTAGACCTAATTAGTGGTAGTGAGATCAAAATTAATATATATGTGTGGGGGGTGTCTTAGGTGCAATCAGCTAGCATCGAAACAAAAACATAGAGCTCTCTATCCTCATTCCTTAGTCTCTGGGCCACGCCCATACGCATATATACATGCACACACACACACACACACACACACACACACACACATATATATATATATATATATATATATATATATATATATTATTATAAAGTCATCAAAACACAGATAGCCAGGGCACGTACACGTATCCAGACTACCTGACAATAGATGGTATATCAGAACAACGGAATGGACATTTCGTGAACATAAGATACCATAGAGAAGACCAAGAGCGGGGTGGAGGGACGATCGGATACAACACATGTGTCCCACATGTCAGTGGCTAGCTCGGGACAGAGATAGATGGCTAAAGTCCAAAGAGCAGATCCTTATTAAGTGCTAAAATTCTTATTGATTAATATATATATATATATATATATATATATATATATATATATATATATATATATATATATATATATATATATATATATATATATATAACGAAGCAGTAAATCGTCTATGCCAACATAGCGGAGTGGATAAGAGCGCTGGACTGAAATACATAAGGTCCAAGGTTTGAATCCTACCAACAGTCAAGCTACGCTGAAGAGGAATAGGGCTCCGAAACACGCATGTCCGTAGATTACTGTTTTAAAAAGTAATAAATAATACGTCCAAATAAAAAATGGGCGAGTTTCTAAGAAAAACACCGGTTCTCCGAGGCGGAGTCATAAAAACATTACTATCGTTTAAAAAATCAAAACAAAAAACACATATATATATATAGAGATATATATATATATATGGTATATTAATTTATATATATATATATATTAATTTATATATATATATTATATTATATACATATATGTATGTGTGTGCACGTTATAATCACCTTAATACACCGGTTCTCGTTAGTGTACCAAAGTTAAGCAACGTTGAGTCTGTTAAGTACTAAAATGGGCGACCGTTACGAAATTCCAGGTGTATGTATTTTCTGTTTTAAGTCAGTCTTGAGCCTCTCCTGGCCACTGAACCCCAGCAGTGCCCATTCAAGAAAGGTGTTTTTGACGATTGTTCAAAACTCGCCTTATAATTACACGTGCAGCTACCATAACAGGGGTACTCACTGTCTCTTCAGTTTGAACGGAGGAATCATATATATATATATATATATATATATATATATATATATATATATAGAGAGAGAGAGAGAGAGAGAGAGGGAGAGAGAGGGGGGAGAGATGTTATCTATTTGTTATTGTTCACTGTAATTTTAAAATGAATTAAATTATTTATACGTAAGTGCATTTTTACTTCAATGCAAGTTGAGAATAACTTTTACTTTTACCAATTTGGTACTCCCAAATGGTGATCGGCATATATATTGTTTTTTGTTGTTTTTTTTTATAATTACATTTAAAAAAAACAATATATATATATATATATATATATATATATATATATATATATATATATATTGCCACAAGTTTGAAACAAAAGAAGTGCATACTTTATTGCTTTTTTATCCATTCTTATAAATTGGCACACCAGCGATTATTAAATGTTTTAAAATTTTCTTAATAAATTCACAATTTTTATTTGTGTCCACATCATAATATGTCTGAGAACGATTGTTGCGAGACAAAACTACTTGCACTTGTATCGATTTCCTGTTTACCTTGAAACATAACATCAGATCAGCCAATTGGAAACAATAGCTCAAAAAAGAGGATAAACAGAAGCTTTCATTTCTATTTAATCAATTATTCAGTCAATATATAACTATATAATATATATAAGTAAGTGGCCTAGTCAGTCCGTTCGTTTGTCTGTCTGAGGAACGGTCTCTACAAAAATCCTCTGTCATTTTTTGGACTTGAAACTTGATATACAGGATGTTTAGATCGATGGAATAAATGTAATTTAATTTTTTTATTCTATTACATCTTCTTTTAACGTATACAAGTTCTTTAGGTAAATACAGAACGCTCCTTCTAGCCTTGGAACATTTTTTCTACGTTCTGATTGGCTAACATCAATATAATTCGTGAAATCTTCGAATATTAGCCGATGCTAAACAAATCTTATGTCTTTTAATTCTCTAAATAAAACCGCTTTCCTTACAAAAAAACTACAATTCGTAAATTACGGCGATTATGTTTCCACAAAATATATTACTTTCAAAAATCTGTTATTGTTTAAATACAGACCATTTTTAATCCTCTATACAGAATTAAAACGCATATTATTCAGAAAATTATTCAATTTTATAAACACAGAAACCTGATTTCTAATTGTTTTCCTTCAAAAATCTTGCGTAAAATACGTCAGAGAAATTGGGGTATACTTACTACGCAAATGTATAGAATGTCTCCGGTTTTGCTTTTAGAATAATTTAAGACACAATTGCTAAAAATTTGTAAAAAAAAAAAAAAATAGTTAATTTCAGCTTTTTATTTATCCAGGCTAAAAGCCAATTGAAACCAATGGTTAAGAAGAGCTCATTCTCCATGAAACGCTAAAATTGATTTGGAATTATGTCAAGTTAAGGAAAGGAACATTCTGAGATGTGGCAGCCGTACTCTGTCTTAGGACGTATCTTAAGACTACAGAGAATTGCATTAAGAAATCAAGTTCAGATACAACCATTTTTCCAGCAAGCCTTGCAAAGGATTGGATATAAATTGTTCATTTTAAATCTAAAGTGAAATCAGTCTTATGGGCTTATAAAAACATTATCATGAAGAGCGCCATTTATTTCACTTCTTGCTTGTACATGAGTAGATAGGAGGTACCTTCTGTCTGTTTCCTGTTGTGTTTTTGGATCATCACGTGGATATTCCTTTGGGTATCATGAGGTGCTACACCAACCCATTTGCACACCGCTGGTAATGGGACTGGTCTTAGTATCCCAGTGATTCTGACGCATGCATTATTTAACTTAGAATCGATTGATTAATGTACTATTAATACGATATTAATATAAAGATCAAATTTTTTTTTTAATATTTAATCCGATAGTTTCCAAAAATGCCATCTTAATTTCTTTTTAGCTTAATTTCTGATAAATGTTCATTTAAGAATGTCCTATGTTCTTGTTGTTTTTAATCTCTTAATTGATATTTATTATTATTATTATTATTATTATTATTATTATTATTATTATTATTATTATTATTATTATTATACTTCTTTTAATCCCAAAGGCGTATTGTCACTTGGACATAAGGGGGCTACTATTTGAGATCATGTCTAATAAGAGATTCCGGGGAGTTGTGTAGCGAAATGTCTATTCGCATTACATTTACAATTGTACGCGTCTATACAGTCAGAGAAGCAGGGAACGGGGAGGGAATTCCAAAGTCTAGCAGTCCAAGAACATTCTATCAGAGATAGAAGACTCCGCCATCTTATGACCTTAGCAGTGAAAAGGTGGGACTTTGCCGATTGTCGGATTAGTCGAGAGTATGTAAGTAAAGGTCGTACAAATGTTATAAGTTCAGCAGAGTACATTCCATCAAAGTACTTCCAAAATATATGTAATATTGCGGCGATGGGACAGACGTTGGAGCTTGGCCGATAACATGGAACTTATTAGATTGGAGACTCTTGTGTATTCTGTCTAAGAATTCCTAAATCAAATCACTCTATTAGCAAAACGTTCGATTTGCTAATAGTTGATCTACAAAAATCACACGTAACTTTGATCAGCGACAAGCTGCTTAAAGTGTATTGCCTTGTTTATTAGTTAAAACCTTTCTTATCTACTAGAAGAAATAGAAAAATCATGGTTTGATGTAAAAATCGATAAACTAAAGGAAAAAAGAGGAGTTCCCGCAGCAAAATTACAATCACACCTAGACAACGATTTTTGTTTAAAGGTGTGGCAGAAAGTTTCTGATCTATTTCTGTCTTTCTTACAAAACCTGTTTATCTAGACAGATTTGAGATTCATTGATTTGAGAAACAGCGCTTTTTTTATTTAATTAAATATTTTATAACAACTTTTGTCCTTCTATCATTTCAAATTAATGATTGATGACTACTTTTAAATTAATGGAGATTCGTGCAAGGCAACATTTTCTTTTACACGTACACTACCAGCTAGGATAGAATATCACAGGTAGATCACAGCTAAAAGATAAAAACACGCAAAGAAAACTGAAATCGTATAAGTATCTGTTTAGTACAACTCCAGCTTTCCTTATGCGGACTGGTTGGTGAGTCAAGTGGACCAAGACGACGCCAACGTTAGATCATTCCTCTTTTGAGATACACAAGTTCGAATCCTGTGTGCGTCTCACTGTTCAATTTATGATATTCTTTGTTTGTTTCCAGCTCCGTGAACTAAATGAATGGTTTATTTCGTGATAATACATGCATAATCATAAACAGAGAACTTTATCCTTTAAAGGGTAGGTGATCATGTGGCACTATGTGACGTAAGTGCCACATACAGTGTTATATATTGTTGCCGTTAAACCAGATTATCATAAAACACAACAACTTTAAACCAGATTATCATAAAACCCAACAACTTTAAACCAGATTATCATAAAACACAACAACGTTAAACCAGTTATCATAAAACACATCATCGGTCCTAATTACTAAACGATCACAAATGTGGTCATACAGGGGAACACAATGCAATTTGGCATAACTCATTCTCTTTTCGTTGACGACAGCATGGGGTGAGCACGTATCTTTTTGTCTTTATGTAAAAGGGGGAGTTACCTCCCATTCATAATCAATTAAATAAATTTTCTCTTTCATTGAAAAAATGATTTTTTTTTAAATCTTTCGATTAAACAAAAAATGTTGCACCTATTAAAAAAAAAGATATTCAAACAAAAGCCATTCGAATAAATGAGAAAAGTGAACCTTTTTAAATAATTCACCACCTAGAAAAATTGTTCATTAAATCGAACTGTGATTTAAAAAAATATATCTCTGTTCCATGAAAATTTTTCGAAAAGCCCTTCGATTAAAAAAATAAAGAAATAATTATAAATACATAATTAATGTAAGTAATTATAAATATATGAATGGGACTTTTTTGATTTTACGAACGCTAAGGAATTGTTAATGAACTCATTTTTTGTGTGAGAATCTTTCAGGAACAATTTTATTGATTTCATGGTTGTTTTATTGTAAATGAATGCCAGCAGATATTTTCATTATTGATTTTTATTTTTTTAATCTGTCTTAAAAATATTTTTTGGTGATGGAAAATGTAATTGTTTGCTCAAAACAAATAGGAACCTTACCTAAAATTTTAACGTAAAAAATGAGTAATCCATTAAGGCTTTTTTCTGGATAGAGTAGAAACAAATAGTTTTGTTACAAAATGTGTTAGTCAAATAGTGACTTAATATGTCCTTCAATCCCTCCCCCTCACACACACACACGCGGTGATTTTGTTGGCCGCAGTAGAAAAATTTGAACAAAAATAGGAAAATAAATCAAAAGATTTTATTGCTGATTTAAATGAAATTCTTCTTTAAAACGGCACCTCTCAAAAAATTGAACACTCTTTTTTACTTTAGTGCACTAGGCCTGCATTAGGGTTAAAGTTAGGTTTCAGTCGCTATCATGTTTTACCACACAACAATAATATGTCAATTATTTTTTTTAATGTGAGAAACGATGTCCCAAGGGAGGAGCACGCATATTTTTGTCTCTCCGAAATAGGGGCACCCCCCTCCAGCAGTAATGTGGCACTATATGTCGTAAGCGCCACTGCGTTGTCACTGCCCCCATAGCTGGGAGGTGATTTGATCACCCGCGGAGGGATACAGAGGAAGGGGACAACAATACAATTCGCCAGAACTCATTCTGTTTCTGAACCAGCAAGCATGGGGTGAGCACGCATATTTTTGTCTCTCCGAAAAGGGGGGCATACCTCTTCCCTAGCACTTAGTTAAGGTTAGTTAACTTTTTAAAAGTTTAATGGTTAAAGTTAATAGTTATGAGTTGATGATTGTTTGATTGTAATATATTGTGAATATTTCTTGTAAAATTAATAGTTAAGATTTTCTTATATATTTACAATTTGTGCTGCGTATTGTTTAATCTGCTTTAAACATCAAAACGGTGCCAGCAGCCATACCCAGCTAGAAGAATAACACCAAGAAGTTGTCGACAGACCAACAAAAAAGGTACGTCACCAGTTGATTTTCCAGATCATTACAGACGTGAGCTGGTTGGCAAAACCCAAGAAACTCTCCCATCCTCCTCGGAACTGTTGCCATTGTGACCTAAGATGGACAATTGTGACACTATGGTATCATGAATGCATGCAGTGAGGTGTATATTACGGTGAGTTGGGATATTTGACCGGACGGGATGGAGTAGAGGAGTGTAGAGAAATGCAAAGACTTAGCTAACAAAATAGGAGCAACCGCCGATATGTCATTATGGGCTTCTTACATGCAAACCATATGCTATATTGTTTCAAAAATGGAGACAGAATTGGAGTTATTTACGAAATGTCAGAGGGGATGTTTTTTTGTTTTTTGTTTTTTTACATAGGCATCACCACATTATCAAGGCCAAGAGGCCACTCAAGGATAAGGGTTAAAGAGTGTACAGTAGAAATTGGACAATATAGTAATCATTAGTAATGAAAATTTGGTAAATTTGATAACTTATATGGAACGGCTCATCAAGAACTTATTTACGTTAGACTTGAAGACAACCATATTGTAGTCAGCCGGAAAGCAGGAAAACGGAAGACAATTCCACAGGCGTGCAGTTCTAAGAAAGAAGCTTTGTTCATGGAATCTACGTTTAGGTTTAGGCACAGATAAAGAGTGGGGGGGAATTATTGATAGTGTTTTCAGATAGTCGAGTGTTTCTTGTGAAAGTTTGGTGAGGAGGGACCATAGACTGAAGCTCAGTCGAACATTTTCCATGAAAATAACGATACACCAGAGACAAACTCGCAACATCTCTTCTGTGTGATAGAGGTTGCAGGGAAGAGAAAAGGACATCTCCTACGAGGCTACGAAGTCTATTTTGAACTCTATCAAGGCAGGACAAGTCCTTTCTAGCAGCTCCTGCCCAGATGTGGCAACAGTATTCCATCCTTGGACGTACCTGGCTCTTATATAGATAGAGAATAGCATCAGCAGTGAGATATCTACCGGATCGATAGAAAGATCCCACCATTTTTCCAGCGGCCTTGGCAACAGATTTGATGTACGTGTTCCATTTAAGATCAGGAGTAATGGTCAAGCCAAGAAGCTTGTCAAAACTTGAGGCCTCCTAAAGACGAGAGCCATTCATTTCAATTGATGCCAGATGTGGATCAGAATGTTTATGATGTAAAGAGAGAAGCTTGGTTTTAGATGCATTAAAAGTAACCAGCCACTCCTTACTCCATTGTACTAAGTGCTCAAGATCAGAGGAGAGAGAATTGGAGAGAACTTGGTCGTTTACTGTCTTAGATGTGCTACCATAAATGGTAGTGTCGTCAGCATAAATGTCTACAAATGATGTAAGGATGTGATTTGGAAGATCATTAATGTAGATCAGGAAAAGAGTTTGTATTAGGAGTGACATTAGATGATAAGGGTCGCACGCAGTGCTGGGCAAAGAGACACAGGGGACTGCCAATAGATATCAGTGTGAGCAACGACCCCCCTCCCAGGTAAGGGAGAGAGAGGTGTTGAGTGGATGAGACAAGAGGAGGCTCTAAGAGGAAGAGAGAAAGGACGTTTTTAAGCACTCTCCGAGGGAGAGGTGAGGAAAAAGGGTTAGAGTTCATAAAAAAGGGAATTCTAAAAGAGTAGAGTCGTAGCTATCAAACTGAACGGCTGGCTGGTGCTATGATGTTAACTAACCTGTGTTAATGGGAAATCTGTGACTTTACTTGTCTGGTCATGCATCGGTCACTGCTATAGTCAGTCACCTAAATTTAGACAGTAGCCGTTGTGAAGCAATTACCTTAATAAATATTTGTTATTGTTATAAACTGGAGTTCTGTTTGTGGTAAGGACTCTTCATTTTGCAGCGAGCTGCAAGAACCAATGGAGAGATTGATGTACCCGGAGATAGGAGACGATTCGGTCGAGAGGCGAAGCACTCCACCATGAAAACACAACGTTCAATAGGCCACCTTGTGGCGGTACAATGTACGATCGAAAGACCACCTCTCATATCGGGTGCAGTTCGACGAGGTTAGAGACACCCGGTGTGGATGGTGCAGGTTGATGCTGTTATACAGTAACGGTGAGGAAGAAATCTAACAGACTGAGGTATGTTTTATTGTTTTCTGGAATACCGTTTGTTAACACCGGGGGGGCCTGAAGTCGTCCACCAGGTAACTTCCTGTCGAAAAACGTACATTGGTTGCCGTTCCCAGGACGATCCTTGTAACCATTGGACTCATGGTATTGCAATCGTTCAGATGTATTAGATACGAGGGTTTTGGGGGGGTTAATCTCAAACAATTTCAGGTTCAAAAAATATGCTAACTTCCATTACATATATCTTTCTCTTCTCGAAAAGAGTGAAGACAGTAATGTCAGATGATATGCGTTTCTGTACGAGTAACTTCGTTTTGGGATCTTGGAGATGATTGATAAGTTGTATAATTTGGATCATTCAGACTACAGTTCTCATCTTAAGTGTTATTCTCACTGCAGCGACCTCTGTCCTAACAGATAAAGTAGTAAGTAAAATTCAGTTCTAAGCGACACTCTCCTAGAAGTTGAAGGTTCAATCCTCAGTGCAAGCTATAATATAAATATAACTGCGAATTATTCCAGATTTCTACACAGTCATGGCTGGTGGGACGAGAGTATGTTATCCCCGTGGATTTAATAAATTCCGTACAGTGTCTCTAATTCGACTAGATACACCTAAAAAACAGCCGGAGGTTATATCGGATGAAACGTTGTGAAAACAGTTAGAATGAAAACTATAGTGCGAATAATCCAAATAATACAGTGACATTGCGTTTTAATGATCGGTGACAAGACTATTATCAACAAAATTCGTCAAACAAAACGACCATCGCTGTGTAAGATTTGCTTTTCCTTCTAATTGTTTCTTCGTCTTATTTTGTGTTTGTTTGTAGACATGTTTAACGAAAAAGGAACTACAATCGTTTTCTTCTTGACACGTTCAAGAGGGTGTATCATTAACTTAACTGATATATTCGCGGGCTATGGCGTTCACAACGGTTTTTTGGGGGGGGTATTACATTTTCACCCCAAACAAGGCACATTGCCACTTTGGTGCAGGGGGCTACTATCAAGGGAAGCAACTACTGAGGCACTATGTTGGGATTTGGGCAGCAAGATGTCGGTTCACGTTACACTTGAACTTCTGCACGTCAGTACAGTTAGGGAAGCAGGGGCCTGAAATGGAATTCCAGAGTCTAGTGGTTCTGGGGAAGAAACTACTGGAGTAGAAAGATCTTTTACATCTAGGGATCTCTACTGTGTGGGGGGTGGGATTTAGTTGCCTGTCGGGTTTGTCGAGGGTGTCTACGTCGTGGGGGCAGAAGTGTCTGCAGTTCGTCAGAGCATTCACCATTAAAATACTTGTAGAACAGGCAGAGGGATGCAACGTTTCGTCGATGGGACAGAGGCCGAAGCTTAGATGCCAGTTCAGGGCCTATCAGATTGGCGACTCTCTTTTGAACCTTGTCTAGGAGCGAGAGACTAGCAGCAGATGCACCAGCTCAAATGTGACGACAATACTCCATACATGGGCGAATGGTGGCCTTATAGAGGTACAGGATACTCTCAGGTGTCAGCAGTTTTCTAGCACGGTAGAGAGAGCCTACCTTCTTCGCAGTGGCCCTGGCAATGCTTTCAATATAATTGTTCCAACTCATGTTTCCTGTGAACGTTAGGCCAAGCAGTTTGAAAGATGTACTCTCAGACAGGGAGTCACTGGTCATTGCTATTGGTGGCAGAGAAGGTTTCTTGTAATTATTGAAGGAAATCAGTTTAGTCTTGGCAGCATTGAATGTGACCATCCATTTATGTCCCCATTCCACTACAGATTGGAGGTCATCATCTAGTGTTTTTGCCATTTCTTTAGTTATGTGTTCATTTGTTTTCCTGTCATGCCTGTTATAGAGCTTGGTGTCATCAGCATATATATCCATCTCATAGGCAGTTTTGTCGGGGAGGTCATTAATAAATATTAGGAACAATAGAAGTCCAAGGATAGACCCCTGGGGCACTCCCGCATTTATCACACTGTTTAGATGTACGACCGTCGAGGACAACCTGGATTTTTCTCTTATCTAAGAAAGATTTAATTATGTTAAGTATTCTACCAGTGATACCGTATGATTTAATTTTCTTGAGGAGACCCTCATGCCATACCCTGTCAAAAGCCTTAGATATATCTAGAGCTACCGCTCTGCCATCCTCCACTTTGTCCAGTGAATGGTATATACGTTCAGAGATTACAGTGAGGATGTCAGCTGTGGAACGGGCTTGTCTAAATCCATATTGTTTGTCAGTCAGAAGTTTAGCATCTGTAAGGTGCCGGACTAGAGCATGGTTAATTATGGTCTCAAATATTTTGGCGAAAAGTGGGAGGAGACTAATGGGGCGATAATTTGGATTCTTCGGACTACTCTTCTCATCTTGAGAGTTATTTTCACAACGTCTCGGTCAATGTAATCTTCGACCTTCTTTAGGTGTATCTTGTTAAATAAGAGAATGTTTCTGTCGAACTCAGGAATTTGGACGGAAATTCGAACATGTTCTTGCCACAGATCCTTGTAGACCCGTAGGACAGTATTTGGAAAAATTAAATGTAAAAGTGATATTCTCCTGAATGTTAAAGATTCAATTCTCAGTGTGGGATACCGTAAAATATAATTGCGAAATACTTAGGATCTTTATTCAGTCTTGCTAGCGGAATGAGAGCATGCTACTCGCCTGAAGTAAATAATGTGTTCTGTTCGAAATTCCGTCCAAATTCCGAGTTCGAATATATGCACCTAAAGAAGGTCGGAGGTTACATCGACTGAAACGATGTGAAAATGACACTCAAGATGGAAACAGTAGCTCGAAGAATCCAAAGAATATGAATAGTTTGATTTGGAGAGAATGTACTCAGAAGAGAGAGACTGTTCTTTTAGTTAATTATTTAGTTATTTATTAATTTCCTAACTTAGCTAAAATGGGTGGCGAACGGATAAAAGCATCGAAGTAATATTCGCTTTATATTACAATGGTTTCTACATTATTGGCCAACTGCCTCGCCCATGAGAGAGTCATGTTAATCGATGTTTACCACAAATAGACTGATTTGCAAGAAAAAACGCCACGTCATTCGTCATCTCTTCATACTTTTGCTTTACCGACCGTTTGGCCTGCTGCCTCCTACCTCAACTTTATTCATATCTTGGGAACAATTGTTTTGCGAATGTACGGCATTATCATGAACTCTGTGTGATCATTGTCAAAATTCACACTAGCTAATTTAATCGTCATTGACGTAGAGTTCCTAATATGTAACACGGGTTCATTGAGTTGACCTCTGCTAACTTCTTGGCGATACCATTTTCTGTTATTCTCAACCAACTAAATTATATACTCGAAGATCTACCTGTTCAATGTATACCATATGGTTAAAATTGCAGCAGCAATTGTTCGACATATTTTATATAATGAAATATGTTCAATGGATGTTATGCTTTTGCAATAAATCACTCCAAAAGTTTTGACATGCTATGAAACAGACAAACGAAAAAGATATGGTGCGAATAGTTGAGTCAGTAATGCAGATATATTATAATAATTTGCAGTCAGCTACATCAGGTTGATTTCAGTAAAAAAAAAAAAAACACTAATGCGCATTCAACATCGTCTAAGACATGTTTATTGACACTGCTCTAACCGCAAAAGAAAACCACCGCTTTCGAAAATGACACTGAACTTGACAAGGAACTGACACCTTTCATTATCTAAACACATCAGCGTTCGCGTTTCTGTTTTGTAAGATTTGTTTGTTCTCTTATTCGTAATATCCGAAACTTTGCCGATAATCTCACATTTCGTTTGCCTTTAAATCCACCGCGTCTTCTTCTCAGTTTTCTCTCCACGTTCTTGCCTGGCGAGATAAATATACGCACAGGAATATTAAGAACAACCTGGTGTTGTATTCTGTGCTAGGTTCAACAATAACTATATGTTATTCTGTCAGGCAAAATCGGCGTTACCCGGGCTTAAAATACACTGAAAGAATTACTTTAAATGTATATAAGTATAATGCTTAGAATTATTATTTGTACTCAACAGGAGTTCTCATACATGTTATCATAAGAGATTACTCACTGACAACAATCTTTGGTACTCCTTGGAGGCTAGGTGAAAACAAGTCTCCCCAACTTTCCAATACTTTGCAAATGTTATCGAAACAGCCGTTTGCCATTGACTTCTCGCTAGCAACGATCATTGGCCTTCACTGGAATTTGCGTAGCAACAAATCTCTCCAAAGGTCCCAATTCATCTTCGCTCTCATCCAGTGTAGGTCTGGTTAGTGTTTTTTTTTCCTCGGTCTTTCCATACTCCTTGACTTTTTACGACTATTATTATTTTTTAGGGTTTATGTAAACATAGGCCATCAAAGATTTCTCTTTGAGAACAACCTGTGATGTTCACTGGAGTATGAATCATAACAAGTCTTCCCAGATATCCAGTATTCTCCACCTCTTTCGATAACCTTTGCAACTGAATTTGCGTATAGCAACAGCCGTTTACCATTGATTTCTCGTTGACAGCGACAATTGGCCTTCACTAGAATTGGAGTGACAATATGCCTCCTTAGTACTCTTCGTACTCATCTAGTGAAAGTCTGTTTAGTGCCTTCTCTTTTCAGTCTTTCTATCCTCCTTGGTCCTTTGACTATTTGGTGCGATGCCAGTCTTTAGTTTTTTGTTTTTTTTTAGGGGAGGGGATAAACAATTTACAATTTTGCGGTTTCAGTTCTCTTGGTTACGTATTTTCGTTTCACTCTTTGTTGCAGTTTCTATATGTCCGATTAGCGTTTATCGCTCATGTGGATTAGTTTTCGCACTCGAGTGTTTTCGTTAAGATTTTAGCCGTTTTCAGCATTACTGTCCGTTGCAAAGACTTAGTCTACCCGTCGATAGCCATTTCTCTTAGTCTTTTTTCAAGTTCTTGGAGACTGTTACTAGTGCTCTTTTATTATTATTATTATTATTATTACTACTACTACTACTACTAGTAGTAGTAGTAGTAGTAGTAGTAGTAGTAGTAGTAGTAGTTATGTTGCAACATTTTTGTGTCTGTCTGTTGTTATTGCCGATTTTATGCTGATAGGCGAATCATAACAAATGATCATAGGCTATCAGCATTTTATTTTCTCATGCCTCCAGTATTTTCCGCAAGATGCTGGTATTTACAAACAAGGCAGTTTCTGCAGCACTCTAATATTGTAATAGATTTGAATTTTCTCAAATTCCTTGTCAAATCCTTTTGTCATACTCCCCTGGGTTCTCATTACAACAGATACAACATTTCTTTTCTTCAACTCCCACAATTTTTTTCTTACTTTTTAAGTCTTGGTACTTTTCGACCTTCTCCTTTTATTTTACCACCACATTCACATCAGCTGATATTGCTATATCAATGATTATTGTGTTCCTTTTTTCACAACATTAAATATGGTCTCCTTGCTTCAATCATATCATCACATTGGATATTCATATCCCACAAACATTTTACATTATCACTCTCTCCCACCTCTTCTGGAACATGCTGGTAGCATTTTTCACTGCATTCTAATTTTCTTTTCTAACATATAACGCAATGTCGTCATGGCGTCTCTTGTACTTCTTTTGAGATAAATTTTCACAACTACTGACGAGGTGTTGTACATTTTCATCTTTCTGCCTACACAGTCGACACAAAGAAGCCGTTTTTGAAATGCCAATCAACTCTATCTCCTTTCTCCGACGATTCCATTCTAACGAATTTCTACGTATCTAAAAAGTACCATCTCCCTCTCTAAATGACGTTATTAGTATACGTCATTAAGATAATCACCTGCTGTTTTACATGTTCTTTTGGGTCTTTTGGGTTTTTTTTTTTTTTTTTTTTTTTTTTACATGGAGGTCACCACTTATCAAGGCCCGGAAACCACTTGGGGATAAGGGTTATTGCGTGTACAGTAATCAATGGGATAGTATCGTAGTAATCGTTAGTATTAGAGATTTGATACAGTGTCTTACTTAAGGGGGAGGTTCATCAGGAATTTGTTTATGTTGGACTTGAAGACATCCAAGTTGTAGTCAGGTGGGAAACAGGCAAATGGAAGAGAGTTCTACAGTCGTGCACTTCTAAGAATGAAGCTTTGCTCATGGAATCTACGCTTTGATTTAGGCACAGATAAAGAGTGGGGAAAATTAATGACAGTGATTTCAGGTAGACGGGTGTTTATCGTGAAAGATTGGCGAGGGGGGCAGAGATTGGAGCTCAGACGAGCACTTGCCATGGAAATAACGATAAAACAAAGACAGGCTTGCAACGTCTCTTCTGTGGGAGAGGGGTTGCAGGCAAGAGAAAAGGGCATCCCCCACTAAGCCACAAAATCTATTTTGTACTCTGTCAAGGCAGGATAGGCTGTTTTTAGCAGCTCCTGCCCAGATGTGGCAGCAGTACTCCATCCTTGGGCGTACTTGGCTTTTATACAGATAAAGAATTGCATCAGTAGTGAGATATCGTCTGGAGCAGTAGAAGGATCCCACCATTTTCCCAGCGACCTTGGCAACAGACTTGATGTACGTGTTCCATTTCAGATCAGGAGTAAAGACCAATCCCAGAAGCTTGTCAAAACATGGAGTCTCCACAAGACGAGAGCCATCTATTTCAATTGATGCCAAATGGGGATCAAAGCGTTGATGATGTAAAGATAGGAGCTTGGTTTTAGATGCATTAAAAGTAACCAGACACCTCTTCCCCCACTGGACTACGTGCTCAAGATCAGAGGAGAGAGAATCAGAGAGAACTTTGTCATTTACGTCCTTTGGTGTGTCGCCATAGATGGTCACATCATCAGCATAGATGGTCGCGTCATCTGCATAGATGGTCGTGCCATCAGCATAGATGTCAACGAATGATTTAAGTATTTGTTTTGGGAGATCATTGATGTAGATCAGGAAGAGAGTTGGGCCCAGGGTGGACCCCTGAGGGACTCCAGCATTAATACTGTGGGCCTCTGATTTCTGCCCATCAACCACTACTCTTATGAGCCTATCAGAGAGAAATGATTTAATAATTGAGTAAACATTTCCAGTTATACAATAGCTGGAAATCTTGTAAAATAGGCCCTTATGCTATACCTTATCAAAGGCCTTTGATATGTCAAGAGCAATTGCCTTAGAAAGAAAGCCTTTGTCGAGAGATTCACTAATCTTATGAGATATAACTACTATTCTAAGTTGTTAACTTAATTCTTCTAATATTTTTAGTTTTGGCAATTTTTTATTCCAGAATCTTTTTCCCTCTTAAAAAGTTACACACTGGTTTAAGTCCTGTTTATGTTCTATCGCCATTTCTGACATCCTCTGATAAGAGCCATTACGATCTGTCAACCATTTCTCTCTCCCTCTGCCGACTTAGACTAACTGTTTTCTCTATCTAATTTCCATATATTTCAAAATTACCATTTCCTCCTCTAAATGACGTCATTAGTGACTAAGATAATCACCTGATATTTTTACATGTCATTATTCCTAAGTTGGCAATAAATTGTTATGATAGCATTTTTAAGTTGACATTCCTAAATTGATGTAAATAAATATTTATTCTAAATATTTGTATTATTCTAAAACATGTTCTTGCTGCCAAAACATTTCAACTTGACTAATCATAATAATCATCAACCAGCACCCCTTTTGGTGTTGCCCGGTCAATATCCAACACGAAGAGAGAAATAAACAATTTAGAGAGAATAGGTTATTTAGTTTGGACCAGAATAACTTTTACAAAGAACTTAATAGGAATTCAAATTACGTAAATGAAGTACCAAATTCACATGGATGCACAAAGCTTTGGAATAATATTTGGAGTGTTTGAATGGAATCTAATGGAAGTGCTTTGTGGTGAAAGATGTGAAGAATGAAATAGAAAGTAAGTTAAAGCAAACACAAGATGTAGTGAAAGTATACAAGGAGAAAGTTCAAAGACAATATATGAAAATTCTGGATTGAAAGGTTCCAGGATCAAATGGTGTTCAGGGATTTTGAATACAACCTTACCAACTAGCATGAAAGGATTGCATTTCAAATTGACGAAACTTTGGCAGGAAATGTAATTCCTGAATGAGACACGCATTGACAAACAGATGCCTCAGAAGGATGCATCAAAGTGCAATGTGGTTGATAACTATCGACCCACTATCCTGCCTTCCATTGATGTGGAATCTGCTCACAAACATTTTGGCAGATGAGATTTATTAATATCTGAAACAGCAAGAGATTTTTCCTAAGGAACAAAAGTGGATATACACGAAGTAATAGACAGACGACAAATTAATTGCTGATTGCTAGGATAATACCGCAATACAGATTACCGCAAAACATAATTTGATTCCATATAGCTGGACTAAGGAATGTATACAAATATTTGGAGTAGCAGTGAATCAGCCAAACATCTTTGAAAGAAATATGAAACGAAAGTATCAATGACATCAAACGGAGAAGATCTTTGGGAAGTTCATGTGAAGAGAAGGATTTTTCAGGGAGAGGGACAGCTTGTCGCCATTGTTTTTAGTACAGTACCCGTGTCGTTTATATTACAAAAGGCAAATGCGTGTTATGAGTGTGGAAAGAAGGAGTACTGGGTAAACAATTTATTATATATGGATGACTTAAAGTTGCATGCAAAGAATGAAGACCAGTTAAGTATGCTTGTAAGGACTGTTCATATGGTCAGTAATGACATGGATATTCAATTTGGCATGAATAAGTGTGGTACCCTAAAATTTATCATTGATTTCTCAATGGTTTTCTGTAAGTGTCAATAAGCCTCTACATGATTCTAGTAGTCTAAGCACTTCCAGTGACGAACTGAATGGTTCTCTTCTTTTCTTGATTTTTCCATCTTCTAGAAGATTCGATATTCAGTTAAATTTAGTTTGGCACAAGGTTGCCAAGTATTTGACAGGTCGAAATAATGTAATTAAAATATATGATTTTAATATCATTCAAAACAAACGAAGCACAAAGTCTATATGAAAGTAAATAATAATAATAATAATAATAATAATAATAATAATAATAATAATACGGAAGATTACTAAGAATGACAAAAGATGAGAATAACTAAAAAAAACCTGGACATGGATGCGAAAAGGACATATAAACCGAGAAACTGAATCTATAATAACTGCAGCACAAGATTACTTGATAAGAACCGACCATATCAAAGCAAGAATCGATAAAACACAAGAAAACAGCAAATGCAGACTCTGTGGACAAAGAGACGAAATGATAAACCATATAGTAAGTGAATGCAGCAAACTGGCCCAAAAGAAATACAAAAACAGGGATGACCAAGTGGGGAGGGCGGTGCACTGGGAATTGTGCAAACGACTGCATTTTGAGCGTACAGACAAATGGTACGAGCATAAACCCGCAACAGCACTCGAAAATGAAAACCACAAAATCCTATGGGACATGGACATACAGACGGACAAACCCATCCAAGCAAGAAGACCAGATGTCGTAATAATTAACAAGAAAGAAAAATCCTGTCAAATCATAGACTTTGCTGTCCCAGTTGACCACAGGGTGAGTATGAAAGAAAAAGAGAAACGAAGCAAATACACAGAACTAGTCAGAGAGTTAAAAGGGATTTGGATGATGAAGAAAATCAAAATAGTACCGATAATAGTAGGAGCACTAGGAACAATTCCGAAAGACTTCGAAAAAAGAATGGCAGAAATTGGAATCAGAGGAATAACTGCAAAAGTACAACGACTAACGATAATGAAAACGACTGAAATATTAAGGAAAACCCTTGAATGCGGAGAATAATACAAGAAGACAATATAACGAATAAGCGTTACAGGGAATGAAGAACCCCGAAGTTGCATATCTACAAGTTTTACACCACCCCCCCATCATGCATCCCCCCCATAGTTTCACCATCGGGCCTCTCAATAAAAAAGTGACACCAAAGAGCTGAGAATGGTCTATAAGGACTGAAAGACCGAGGAGACAAACGCAAAGAGAACTGGGACTTTGGGGAGGCTTAGTGCCACTCAAATTCCAGTATAAACCAATGGCCACTGCCAGCGAGAAATCAATGGTAAGAGGCTGTTGCGATGATACAAATTCATTTGCAAATGCTATCGAAGGAGGTGGAGAGAACTGGACGTCTGGGGAGGTTGTCACTCAGCCTCCAGAGACCACCACAGGTTTCCAATCAGATCGTTTGTTGACTTGTGTGAAAGCTCCACGTGAGCCAATAATAATAGCGACGAAAGTCACAAACTCCTATGGGATATACAAATGGATAAACCTATTCAAGCAAGACAACCGAATGTCATACTAGTTAACAAGAAGGAAAGGACCTGTCAGATTGTAGATTTTGTTGTCCCACCAGACCACAAAGTGACGATCAAGGAGACGGAGAAGCGGAGCAAATATACTGAACTGGCTAGAGAGCTCAAAGGAATATGGAGGATGAAAAAATTTCAAGATAATACTACTAATAGTGGGAGTGCTAGGAACAATACCGAAAAACTTTGAAAAGAGAATGAGAGATTGGAATCAGAGGGATGGCTGATAAGATACAACGGATTACAGTAATGAAAACTGCTGAAATATTAAGGAAAACTCTTGAATGCAAGGATTAATACATATAAACTACAGACACAAGTTGGGCATGCAGAAAATGCTACCGATGTCAAACACAAAAGAGCACACATGGAATCACGAAAATCAGAACATTTTTTGTGTCACCAAAAACTGGCACACCAAAGTGAGGAAGATCAAGGAGAATGGAAAGACCGAGGAGAGAAAGCACCAGCCAAACCTCCGCTTGACGAGTGCAAAGAGGACTGGGATATTGCGGATGCTTGTTGCCACCCAAATCCCAGTGGTCGCCGCCAACGAGAAATCAATAGTAAGCGGGTGTTACGATAACGCAAATCCATCTGCAATTGTTATCGACAGAGGTGGAGAGTACTGGAAATCTTGGGAGACTTGTTGTTATTCAGACTCCAGAGAATGCCGCAAGTTATTCTCAAAGAGAAATCTTTGATGATAGCCTGTGTGACTACTTCTAGTAAATAAATAATGGGAATTATTATTATTATTATTATTATTATTATTATTATTATTATTATTATTATTATTATCATTATTTGAAAAAAAGGCTAAGATAATTAGATGGGAGGGCTGAGATTATGCAACGAACGGTAATGCTGAAAACAGCTAAAATCTTACGGCAACCCCTTGTGTGCAGAAACTAGTCCATATGAGCGACAAATTCTAACCGGGCATATAGACATTGCAACAGAAGTGAAACAAAAAGACGCAACCAAGAGAACTTCTACACCAAAGGTGAAAATTGCTTATTCACCCTTCCTCCTCCTCTCTCCTTTTACCCCTCTCTTTCCCTTTCTACCTCCCTTTACCTTCCACCTTCCATTCTCTTTCCTCTTCCATTTTCCTTCTCTTTCACTTTCCCTCCCCCCAAAAAATTGTCGTCAGCATGACTGGCGACGCACCAAATAGTCGAAAGGTTAAGGAGGATGGAAAGACCAAGGAGAGAAAGCGTTAATCAGGCCTCCACTTGATGAGTACGAAGAGGACTGAGACGTAGGGGAAGTTTATTGTCACTCAAATTTCAGTGAAGACCAATAGCCAGTACCAACGAGAAATCAATAGTGTACGGTTGTTGCGATAACGCAAATTAATTTGCAAATAGTATCAGTAGAGATGGAGAGTACTGGAAATCTGGGGTGACTTCTTGTCACTCAGGCTCCAGGAAACACCACAAGATGTTCTCAAAGAGAATTTTTTTGGTGATAGCATATGTGAAAACTCAATAATAATAATAATAATAATAATAATAATAATAATAATCGTGAGGGATAGAAAACTGGATAGGTGCAAAGATGATAGACTCCTTCAGGAAGCTTGTTGTCGCTCAAATTACAACCTTTATCGTTGCCAGCGAGAGACCAATGCAAATTCATTTTCAAAAGTTATTGAAAGAGGTGAAGAGCACTGGAAATACGTGTAGACTCTAGGAAATTCTATCGGTTATTATCAGTGAGTGATCTCTGATGATGACCTGTGTGATAACTCAAAGTTAGTAAATAATAATAATAATAATAATAATAATAATAATAATAATAATAATAACCATAAATGGCTTAATCAGATTGACAAGATATTTTCTTTTCCAATGTAATAAAGGCTTTCCTGCTGGGAACAGCGAAAGTGTTAAGGTACAGCTTGAATGTCTAAACCAAAGCTGGGAAAAAACATCAGAATTTTGAGATTGCTATGGAACAACAACAACAACAACAATAATAATAGTAATACAATGCTAACACCTCGAACTGTAAGAAGGCCAAGGTGATTCTCATTGTAATTGAAACACTTGGAACCATAACTAAAAGCCACCATAAATGGGTTAATCAGATTGACAAGACAATTTCTTTTACAATTTTGCAAAAAGTTTGCGTGTTAGCGTACAAAACTGTCAATAAATCTTGTTAAGGAATAGCCTAAGATTTCGTACAATTTGGATTCTTGGAAGTCATAATCTCATCTTGAAAGTTATTTGCACGGTGTTTCGGCCGATGTAACATCCGACTTTAGGTTACCTTGTCGAACTTGAAAATATTTCTGTCAAACTTGGAAATCTGCACGGAATTTCGAACGGAACTCGGAATCTGCACAGAACGGAATGATACGAGGATAATATGTTCTTGTTCCGTCAGCCATGAGTGGCTAGAATCCCTAAGTAATTCGCAATTGTACTTTGAGTGTCGCCTGCACTGAGGATTTAACCTTCAACCTTCAAATGAGTGTAACTTGCAACTGAATTTCACCAGCACTTTTATCCACTACGCCACGGACCAATGATTTCTGAGTTCGACAAGATACACCCAAAGAAAATCGGAGGTTAAGTCAACCGAAACATTGTTAAAATAACACTCAAGATGAGAACAGTAGTCTGATCAATTAAAATAGTATGAATAATCAATCCTCATCTCAAAAATTCAGATTCATGAATTGTTTTGATAATATTGATTATATTTGAAATAACCCCATTAACACAAATCGAAGGGTTAAGCTTCTGTGAGTGAGAATCTTATTCAGAATAATGCCTTCATACTAATGAGACGATTAGCACAGTATCCCGCATATTACTGAACGACGATATAAAAAGACATTCATGCGTAAAACCTCGTAGACAAGTCGAGTTAAGTTTATTTCTACTAAATATGGTTACATGGATATGGGTTTTTGTAGGTTACCATATGTTAATTAATAGTAACCAGAGCTAACTAGTATAACACTAAACGGTTAATAATGTTTTAGATAAGCATTAATTGCTCCGATGTATATATTTTTGCTGATCAACTTATATATATTGAATAATTTGTTTAAGTGTCGTATTTAATGAATTAGAAATGTACTGAGAAGAAATTGCAGGAAGAATGTATCCAACAAAGGCAATGACCCTTAGGTCATAATGGTTTCTAGGCCAATTCGAAAACGTATATCATTAATCATTCGATATTAATAGCTGGATAATAAAAATTAATTTCAGACCAACTCAACAATAAAGAAATGTTTGCACTCAACTAAAATAAGTGAGGGCCGTACTTGTCACGATAACAAAGACTTCATCAGACGGTGACCTTGGGGGTGAAACAATATGAGGGGCATAAGTCATTACTAATAACTCAGGGCGCCCCAAGCAGTAAAAGACCGCGGGGCTTTGTTAGTTTCTAATAAAATAAGTCGGATTTATCATTGCTTTTGTTACTGGAGATTTTCTCTTCTTTCAATGATGATGATGATGGTGGTCGTGGTCGTGGTAATTATTTTTTAGGTGAGTTCTCGTCGGTCGAGTATTTAAATATCTGGTTTGTATGTTTTACGGCACATCAACCTCTTTTTGTTCATTTAATACCGAATTACGTAAACTATTTCGATTATTCGGATTATTCAAGCTACTATTCTCATCTTGGTCGATATATTCACAATGTTTTGGTCGACGTATCCTACGACTTTCTTCAAGTACACTTTTTAATTATAGAAATCTTCTAGTTGGGCATGGGGAATTTCATGTCGAGTTCGGGTACTCGGGCGGAAGTTCTAACAGAGCCCTTTCTTTAATTCACGAGAGTAGGTTGTTCTTATTTCGTCAGCTATGGCTAAGTAGATGTGTTAATGTATGTTATTCTTATTAATTACCGCCTGTAATAAGGATCGAATCTTCAACCACCAGAAGATTATCAGAACTAATTGTTAAGCAATGCTTTTATCGCTAAAAACGCAGATTTGGATGGTCTTTATATTTAGATGTGTCCAAGCACCTATAGAACACAGTCACATTTAACTTTAGAACGTAACAAATTATCTTGTTTCGTTATTACGTCATATATTTTTGTTCAATGGATAGTGACATCTCTCTGTTTCTTTATCTTTGTCTCCTTATTACATAGGTTGTCTGTTTTTTCTCCATTCTCTTGTAATACGTAACTGAAGTAGTTCTCCTCCTTGAAAACGTATTCTTAATAAAAGAGGTTGTAAAAGTTACTAAAAGTGACAACACGAAATCATTGGAGTTTAGCAATGCTTGGGATTTTACGTAGCCATTTCTGTGTGCGTATGAGATGTCAGGAAGGTGTAGTACCTTTGCAAACGTATTATTGCATCTGTCAATTGCAAGTGATTCTGTTCACTAGTCACTACGTGATATTCAAGTCTCATCAGCGGCTCCAAGTCGTTTCTTTAGCACAACAGCAGTTTCGCGACTAATCTGCAAAATCTGATCGATAAAAATACTTATATATATATATATATATATATATATATATATATATATATATATATATATATGTGTGTGTATATATATGACTACTTCATTTAATCACATAAATTAATATACGAAAGTATAATTTTATGCTTAAACTAAGAATTTACTTCAACAGTGCTCAATACATAGGTAGATCTAGGTAGTAAATTAGAACAATATATATGGCAATTAAGCTTAATTGCCATATATATTGTTCTAACTTACTATATATATATATATATATATATATATATATATATATATATATGCATATATATGTATATATATGAGAAATCTGGTCGATAAAAATACTTATATATATATAGTCGATAAAAATACTTTTATTATATCAACAGATCATTAAGAGACAATAAATACTCTAAGCTAAATTTTTCTCATAAGAAGGGGAGAAAAGCCATGAATATACATTTACAAAAAATGGCTTAAGGACATTTGTTTAGAAATAAGATAGAAACGGCTATAAGTATATATAGCAGTAGGAAAGGCGTTAAAGAAACAGCTAAAAAATGGAGACAGATATAGAGGAATTATGAAAAAAGTAAGAAAAAAAAGAATAATTATGATTTTTTTTTTGTTGTTGTTATATTTAGACTATTGTTTTTTTCCACATCGTTTCGGAACTTTATTAACTTTATTTATTACTTGTGCACATATATATATATATATATATATATATATATATATATATATATATATATATAAAGATAGAGAGAGAGATAGAGAGAGAGAGACAGAATAAATGACAATAAGTTATATTCCAAAATTCGTGATATTGACCATCTTATAATTTATTCCTTTAATTCAGTTGAATTATGCAATTCTTGACAGTATCTGTTTCGTGACGCAAATTCAATCACTTAATTATTATATCGATCAGTGAATCTATTATGCCCTTAACTCATCAGAAGAAATAGCAACAATTAATCCGTCAACAGCTTTTTAAATAAGGATTGATATATATTATAAGAAAATATATTTCTACAGAAATATATGTGTGTGTGTGTGTGTGTGTGTGTGTGTGTGTGTGTGTGTGTGTGTGTGTGTGTGTGTGTGTGTGTGTGTGTGTGTGTGTGTGTGTGTGAATTTATTTATCTAAACACACAGATTTATGTTGAAGTCCAAGATCATTTAAGCATTAGTAATTCAAGGAAACATTCCATATTTTCTCCAAAACACTTTTCTCGACAAGCCATTATTACTGAACATTTCAAGACAATAGAGTTTCATGATATAAAAAATACCACCGATATCCATTACGAGGCTTGATAGGTGTATAAAAAAAATTTCATTTTTAGGCTAAAAGATAATATGCATCAATCATTTATTTAAAAAAAAAACATATTCGCTTTATGTACACACGCACACACACACACACACTTATATATGTGCGTGTGCATGTGTGTTTTCGTGTATATGTGTGCGTTTGCGTATGTATCTATATATTTTTTCACAGATTGGAATAAAAGTTTTCCAATTTAGTATTCAAATCTAGATTAAAATAACACCTTAGGGAAGTATATTTTGAAATAGTCTTACTGTGGATATTCTACACAATTTATACTGAAAATCTGGATAATGGATAATTATATATATGACACGTAATATGTAATGGGTCTACATAAAAAAAATTAATTATAAAAAATACTTCTGAAATTGTGAATTTATCGGACTGTTGGTTAGGAGAACTCTCTATAGGTTGATGTGACTCTTGTTGTTTTTGTTTTTATTTTATTTTGTGCTAGGCAGTATATCATAAAAGTATATATATATATATATATATATATATATATATACATATATACATATATATATATATATATATATATATATATATATATATATATATATATATATATATTGAGAATACTTGTGCAAATGAGAAAACTCTCCTGAGCTACAGAGGAGCTAACTTAAACCAATAAAATTATCTCTAAAAATAACAACAAAAATATTAAGATATATCTTAATAGGCGACAAAGTTAGCCTCAGCTTCTGTAAGGCACTTCGTGGCGTATCAGTTAGCGTCCTCGATTATAGGCTCTGTGGTCATAGTTTCGAATCTTGGCATAGCAAACCATACTGAAGTAGTAGTTCGACGAAACATGCGTCCGTGAAAAACTTTTTCGACTGTAATTAAATAAAACAGGCATTTTTTTCATTAATATATATATATATATATATATATATATATATATATATGTATAACGAAAGAGAACATGCAATATGACTATATTTTTTTGTAAATGTCGTTTTCCTTATGAATTTTTATTTTCATTAAAAATAAAAATAAGTAAAATATTTTCATTTCTTTCGTCTCTTGAATGAGACATTTTTCGCGCATTTATTTAACCGACGATATTTTCAAGAAAATTGGATTTACCATTTTTTTAAGACGTTGTTCGAAAACACAGCAACCATAGAAGACAACAAAGTTAAAAGAAAACACAAAAAAATAGGTAATAAACTCATGTTAATCAGGAATGGACAGTATATGCTCCGTTCATGATCAGGGGGGGTCACAACATTATTTAAAGCTGAAAGTGTTTCTGTCTGTAGTGATATCAATATACGATTCGAACTAATGCCAAAACATGACTAGCTTGGATAATCTCTTTTTTCTCCGCTTCGTGTGGATAAGCTCCCGTCTTGATTTCAAAAAGTAAGTTAGAGTTTTCAAAAGAAGGTGATAATTCAATATTTTTCAACAAATGAAAATCGTTTTAAACCAGAAATCTTGCAAGACGATGCTAACTTAAAACCCCTTGAACAAGGAAATAATAGTTCTCCATGGCTAAATACGATGAAAAATAGTTCCTCAGAGTTAACTTGGGTGCACCTCAAAGGGCCTAAAACCGTATGCTCATCCTTGTGCCTTTGGCCGGGAGGGACAACGAGAAAGGAACACTTCAAGACTCACGTGCAAGTTCCATCACCTCACACATATTTACACACGTACTAATAGAACAAAGTAAACCAATACACAGACACACAATGCCACGCTGCCTAATACTCACATAAGCATAATACTCATACACGCACATTCACACGAACAAACACAGCCCAGCCGCTCGTGTCTGATATTCACTGGATATATTCGTACCAAAAACGCAAGTTACATAAACTTTCCCAAATTAACATTTCTCACTAAAAATGACTTAATATTCTTGTAAACTTATAGTTATATAAACCTTTTGTTATTTAATAGTCTGCTTGATTTTTACATTTTGTGCTAAGTTAGCACTTGCTAGCTTCTGATCTAAATATTTTTCAATGGTTTATTTATTACCATTTTAATATGCATGCACGTCCATTTTATATGCCTCATTTTCTTACTTGGCCAAATTGGAACATTTATAGATAATTTATATTGATTGGTGGCGTGTTTCTTGGCACTTTTTAAAGACGTTACTGTTGTCGAAACACATCTGAATTAAGATTTGCGCCACGCGTTTATTAAAAAAAAATCGTAATTTTTTCGTATTATTTGAATTCTTCTGATTGATGTTCTCATTTCGAGTATTATATTCACAACGTTTCTGTCGATGTAACCTCGGGTCTTCTTCCTTCTTCAGGTGTATCTGCACGGAATTTTGAACGGAAGCCGTTCATTTAATCTGCAGGAATAGCATGCTCTCGCGTTGTAGATAAAGTAAAATTCAATTGTAAAATTACATTCTTCGTGAGGTTGAATCAAAATACAATTGCGAATTACTTAGGACTTCTACTCAGTCATGGCTGACAAAACGAAGGTATGCTATTTCGCGTGAATTAAATAAAAAGGTCTGTTCGAAATACCTTGTAGATTCCAGAGTTCGACACAAAGATTCCAGACTTTCACAAAAAGATTACCAAGTTCGACGAAATACACCTGAATAGGGTCAGCGATTACATCGAGCGAAACGTTGTAAAAATAACACTCAAGATGAGAACAGTAGTCCGAAGAATCCAAATAATACGAATAACCAGTAAAATCTCAAAAATTCAGAATCATAATTTTATGGTGGGAAACAAAGGTACATATATATCTTAATCTGACTACTAATCAGCCAAACGTTTTTTTCCCCTACACTTATTTCACTATTATCGAAAATGTTTGATATTTCGATAATGATTCAATGTCGAGCTAGCTGAACTAGTGAATTTTTTACTAAAGAGTTTCCATTTATCAAGGCTCAAAATACCGCTCGATGATAAAGATTCATGAAGTTTTCAGGTTGATGCTGAGACAATACTGTGATGATTATGGTTGAAATTAAGCATTATTCGATTAGTTAAGATAATAGCCCAAAAAGAAGTTGTTTACAATAGAACGAAAACGACTATTTTGTAGTTAGCTTGGAAGCAGCTCTGTGGTATTATGTTCCACATAAGGGTAGCTTTAAGAAAGAAACTTTAATCATGGCTGTTTCATTTAGTTTTAGGCAAAGGGAGCAGAAGGGGAATTAATGATAGCAGTTTTAGCTAGACGAGTTTGTTTTGTTAATGTTTTACAAGGGGGTGGGGACAATAGACTGAAATGAATGCTATACATAAATAACGATAGAGTAGAAAAAGTATAGAAACGTTTCTTCTGCTAGAAAGGTGTAGCAGGAATGAAAAAAGGACACTCCAACTAGATTCGAAATCGGTTTTATACTTTGTCAAAGCAAGTAAATATGTTCTGGACGGCATCTCCCGAGATTTGGCAACAGTACTCTATCTATTTGTTTTTTTATACAGATAGAGGATGGCGTCAAGTGTGAGATATTTTCTTGAGCGGTAGAATGATCCAAACATTTTTCAAACGACCTTGGCAACGAATTTGAGCTAAGACTTCCAGTTTAAGTCTGAAGTGAGGATAAGTCCAACAAAACTGTAAAAGCGGAGGGCTTCCTCAGGGAGGTAGACTTTCATTTCAATTGAGAGCAAGTGGGATCAGAGCGTTGGTGATGTAAAGAGAGCAATTTGGTTTTGGGCGCTTAAAATGTAACTAGATGCCATTTTCACCATTGTAGCACATATTGAAGGTCGGAAGAAAGAAAATCAGAAAGATTTTACATTGCTGCTTTTCAAAGTGTTACCATAGATGGTTATGTCATCTGTATAAATGTCGACGCGTGATCTTAAAATGTTATTTGGAAGATCATTGAGGAAGGAGATTTGCCTTCAGAATAGATCTTGTACAATAAAAGTTTCTTTCGCTAACTTCTCTTTGGGTTTAGCAACTTTTGTGAATCTTCAGCGATCCCTGATGGGGATCTCCTTCGTCAGATACGAGTCAAACCTTGGTCACGAACCCAAATGTGACCTGTGCTCGTTCTTTGCAGGGGACTCAGTCGATCTGGTTGGAATCACTTCACCTTCGGGTTGGAAGGTCGCTGCTCCGTCGGTCTGTTACACTGGAAATGAATCAATTTTCATGCACGTAAAAGAAAGGTAGATTCAGATATATCTATTCTACTGCTTAATTCAAGATAGATATACAAAATATAACTTATATGAAATTGTTCAGATGTTGATTTTAACAAAACAGTACTGAGTCCCAATTAGATTTAATTACTCCCAGTTGTGCGGTGGTGATGATCGGGAAGAGAGGAGTGGCGACGACTCTTAAATTAGTATTAGATTCGCTCAAATCTCAGTTCCAACTGAGCTCCAACTGCAGATCTTTTCATGGGGACCCACTTATGTAGTCAGATCAGGGGAAGGTCTGGCTAACGCCTAGACCAATCACCAGTAAGTACGTCATGTCAGGAGAATCCCCGATTCCCTGCGTGTGTGCCTGCGATCTGCCAGTTTTTCAGGCCCCAAAAGGTCAAGCTCATAACCTCAATTTCCGTTACCTATTCTCAAGGTGACATATGTTGCCAGTTTTCCACCAAACAATAAAATTTATATGTCGGTTTCATAAAATAATAAAAATCATAATCCCCAGCAGGGTTTGATGCCGATGTCTGGGCATACAATAATACTTAACAAATAAAACAAGCATATATGTCCGGCATTCTCCAGTGTTTCAGAAGCCTCAACCTCCCCGAATGGGGAGCCCTACAGCCCCCGGAGACGGTAACGTCATACTTTAACCATCAGTTAGGTAATGAATTAAAATTTAAAAATAACTGTTTAGTAGGAAAGGTTTTATAACAATTTATATAAATTCTTACTAAAAGTAAGAGGCCATAGAGTTTGGTGGTTGGAGAAAATTCCCAATCGACAGCCGTTATACTCCGTTAAGTTGCCACGTCCTCTTCTATTTTCCATTCCATTAACTGAAGCTGAATTTAGCTATTTTCTCCACAGAAAAGCTTGTTTACTATTAGTTGAAAAATAATCAAAGAAGTGAAAAAATAACGAAAACAAAAAGTGAATAAAGAGAGAGAAAAAGGAAAGTTCGGCAAAAATTCTTAAATTAAGGAAAAAAAACACATTTTATTATTACAGATCGGAAGACACGCACCAAAATTTTGACTTTTTCCGCATGGAAAGCTTGTACTATGACATTCATAGTACAAGCATTCTATGCGGATAAAAGCTAAAATCAATCATATTAAATCAATCAGTTATGAACCAAAATAATTTGCCATTAAATCAGGTCGGTTGTAAGAATAGACGACTTTGTAGTCCTAAAAACATCAATTAACAAAATATAATATCGTATACTAAAGAGATCCCGTGGAAATTACACGGTGCTTTCTACATCAATCTGTATATTTTACGAGGTATCTTTAATAAGTTTCCAGACTTTTTTGTACGGACATTTAAAATTGTTGTAAACCCTTGAAATTTTAGTATGAGATACATCTTATGAGATGACTGATCAATTTTTATGATTTCAGATTCAAATGAACAACTACAGCAGGAACTGGAATACATCCTATTGGAATCTAATGGTCACAGTTGGTGAATTCCAAAAGTGCAATCTGGACGCAAAGACACTTTAGAAGAACAGAAGAACAAATTGCAATAAATTTGTTTAAAACTTGGTAAGAGTTCTACAGAAACGTATGGAATGCTTCAGAATGCATTTGCACCATCTAGCATGAACTGAGCATTAGCTTTTGAGTGGCATAAGAGATTCAAGGAAAGCGGGGAGTCTGTGATAGATGATGGGAGGTGTGGGAGGAGTAAGGAAGTTAGAACACCAGAGTTGATTGACCAGAAAGAGAATTTAATGGATAAGGACCCTTGTGTGTTTATAGAGACAATAAGTGCATGGTTTGATGTCAGTGTGACAATTGTTCACACAATTAATCGCGAGGAACTGAAGATGCGGAAGATTTGCACGAAATTTGTCCCACGGTTGCTCCATCCCTGTTACAGACTATTTGACCAAGATGAGCATCAAGGCAGTTCTTCAACCTCCCTATAGTTAAGACATTGCTTTCAATGACTATTGGTTATTCCTTAAGGAAAACCACACAGGCTGTTGTTTTGAGACAATAGAAGAAATTAAAGGGGCTGTGATGAGTCATTGGCACACAAGAGAACTTCCATAGAGCCTTCCAGAAATTGTTGGAACGGTAGAACCAGTTCATTGCAGACGGAAGAGATTACTTCAAAGGCGACTAGAGTTTCGTGGGTGTGCTATCAGTAAAAGTGTCCATACAACAAAAAATCTGGAAACTTGTTTAAGGCATCTCGTACTGTTAATTTGATTGTAGAACAATTAATGTAAAACTACGTGAATTCGGGTTTTTACTTTAGTAACACCAGATTAATGATGGGTTACCATCTTTGCTAACCGCACAATCTAATTTTTATGTGTGTGAAAGGTGATAACATAAGTACGAATTGGAATGCTTTAGCGAATTATATAATCTATAATATAAAGCTGAATATGTGTGTGTATGTGTGTGTGTTGTCACGAATAGGCTCCTATATGGTTGACTACTTTAAAAAAACTGATTACATATAATGATAGAAGATGTATCGAGACACAGGAATGGGTATGTTTGATCTGGCAGAACGGTGGTTCATTAAAATTGTGGGGTCTGCGTTCGCGCCTGGTCCATAAAGTATGGAAATAAAAAATTTAAAAATAAAAAGAAAACGTTTACAAGTGTTTTTGATATAGATGTACATAAGAATACTTTGATAAGTATGTTTTAACTTAAATAGGGATGGTATAATAAAATTGTGGGGTCTGCGTTCGCGCCTGGCCTCCATAGAATGGAAATAGGCACAAACTTTAATAAAGACTTTTCATATCTTTCTGCGTAAGTATACTTTGATAATTATGTTTCAGTTTGAAGAAATATGGTATAATAAAATCATGGGGGTGTTCGTTCGCGCCTGACCGCATAGAATGGAAATATGTCACAAAGTTTCACAAGGTTTTTTAATATAGATCCACAGAATATTGTGATAAGTGTTTCAGTGTGAACAGGCATGGTATAATAAATTATGGGGTTTATCTATTTTATTTTTACTTTCATCATATTTTGCTAGTATATATATAAAGAGAAAGAGAGAGAGAGAGAGAGAGAGAGAGAGAGAAATAGATGGGTAGATGGATGGATAGAGAAAGGGGAAGAGAGAAGGGAGAGAGTTTAGTGTTATTTGGATGTCAGAATATTGACACTGGAAGTTGATAATGGGGAACAAAGTTCAACTTTGAACGACACGCATGAATAATTACTGGATGCTGTTTATTAAACCTAGAGTAATGGTGGAAGATAAAAGAAGAAGCAGAAGACAGAATAGAATGTCTCGTAAATGGTTTGCAATGATAGAATATTGCATCGAACATCACTAAAATCGCCGGCCAATCTGAACTTATTACAGTCGAAAGTATTTATGTGATTCCACTACTAGCTTCTTTTCTCTTTTAATATGATTATTGTTCTGGAGTGTCTTTGAGTCCAGCTCAACCAACCATTTACTTGTATTGCATAGGTTTAAGTCGTTTGTGGATTGGGGGGGTTACGTTAATAAGACTCTAAAATATTTCATTACTATTGGTGAGACACTTCGAAATATATACTTTTGTACGATCATTTTTCTAGTCACAGGTTCTTACCATATTAGTTTGTATGTGTGTTAATATAAATCTATACTCCTATAAATTTAGTTTTTTGTTGTTTTATTTTGTGTGTTCATTTTCATATTAAAACCCTTTTTTTCTATCGGTTTTTATCTGTTTCTTCTCGAAAGCAAAATGTGACACAAAGTCGTTTTTAATGTGGGTGAAAACCAGCTCCCATTAATTTTTTCTTTTTTTTTTACAAGGTGATCACTACTTATCAAGGCCCGGAAGCCACTCAGGGATAAGTACATTACGTTAGTGTGGAGATTTAATAAAGTGTCTACTTAAGGGAGCGGTTTATCAGGAATATGTTTACGTTGGACTTGAAGACATCCAGGTTTTAGTCAGGTGGGAAGCAGGCAAACGGAACAGAGTTCCACAGGCGTGCAGTTCTAAGAAAGAAGCTTTGTTCATGGAATCTACGTTTTGATTTAGGCATAGATAAAGAGTGGGGAAAATTTTTTACAGTGGATTCAGCTAGACGGGTGTTTTTCGTGAAAGATTGGCGAGGGGAGGGGACCAAAGATTGGAACTCAGACGAGCACCTGCCATGACCAAGGACAAATTTATTTAAATGTAGCGTCAGAACATATACTACACTTTGACTCCGACCTGAACGCCAAGGAGAGTATTATTATATTAGGTCGATGCAAAAGATTTTTTAATCATTTTTGTTCTATTTTTAAAAATAAATTTTAGATATATTTTTTTAATCGACCTTGTTTAAATCTGGCCACGTGTGTGAAAAACCAACTCCCCAAAAAGGGGCACTTTGGTTGGAAACAAAAATAAAAAAATGTATCAGTCATGAAGGATTTCTCCTCCATTAACCGAGACTAAAAAAGTGTAGTGCAGCATCAGAACAGATACTACACTTTGATCTTGACCCAAAGGCCAAGAAAGAAAAGAGGCAACCCTTTTCCTTATTGGTATTTATTTGCTTCCCCCACGAAAGCAAAATGCGACACAAGGTCATTTTAATATGTGTGAAAACCAGCTCCCGAAAAGAAGTGCAAAATGGGCCCTCTGCTAGGACCAAAAATAATAATCGTCTCAATAGTGATTCTCCTCCATTGACCAAGGACAAATTGACTTAAGTGTAACATCTAAACAGATTATACACTTTGATCTTGGTCCGAAGGCCAAAATACAACTTATCTAATGGGCGTGGAATTGTATTCACTATCAAGAGAGTATTATTTTATTAGGTCGGTGCAAAAGATTTTGTTGATTTGAAAATTTGTCTTATAAATGAAAAACTGTATTTTTGTAAATCTTTATTCATAACAACAATGACTTTTGTTCTTTGTAACTTGATTCCATCTCTCAGTGAGTTTGTAAATGCCTCGTTTATGAAATTCTTAATGTTTTTATGTGAAATGTGAATCTTACTCCTGTTCAGTCTCTTTTCGAGTTGTTAACCTAAGGCCATCTAAATGGTTTTGTAATAATCGAAATAAATGATAAGTAGCCAGGAGAATATGCGAAAAAGGACAAAATTTTCCAAGCAATATCTCCTAGTAGATCTTTGGTCAGTAATGGCGAGTGAGGACGAGCATTATCATGATGGAAGATGACTCCCTTTCTGTTGACTAACGTTTTGGGGGCAAAGTGGCTGAGAATATTGCAGTAAATATAAATGATGCTTTAATAATCTGAAAAAAAAAAATTAATCATAGTGATATGTTTAAATAATAACAAAATTCATCAAATAAATTACAATCGGCAAAAAAGTTCCGAAAATTGTCATTCATTCGGTAGAACAATGTTTGATTTGAGGTTTATTGAATAATGACTAATTGTGAAAAAAATGGGCGATTTCACCGATTCTGATGACAAAAAAAATATGAGAGTGTAAAGCATTTCTTGTGCATCTTTCAATCCCGGGCAACGTCACGTCTCCCTGCCAGTGTTGTATATTTGTCGAAGTAAGCTATTTGGGGTAATTAGTAGCAGGTGAAATCGACAAGTCAGCAAATAACAAACAACAGATCGATAAGAAATCATATATATATATATATATATATATATATATATATATATATAGAGAGAGAGAGAGAGAGAGAGAAATAAAAAGGAAACAAACCGTATTATGTGTTCAGCAACGTTTCGTCTTTATTTCGAGACTTCCTCTGATGAACACATAATACGGTTTGTTTCCTTTTTATTTTTCTATTTTGTCGGAATACTATTTCCATTATTTTGATCATATATATATATATATATATATATATATATATATATATATATACATATATATATATATAGTAAAAACGGTTCCAGTCTGAAATCAATCATCCGTCCAAGCACTATAATGTGTATTAAACGAAGTAATTTATAAAGATACTTTTATAAAAGCACCCCATTGTTATAAAAAGAAATCGTAGCCAAACGTAACATTTGTCCAACAGGTTAACGATGAGATATTGAATCGTTATATCTTATTCAAAAATCTGTGCTTTGGTTAAATTAGGGATTGATAGCTTTTCCAATCTTCGACACGAGAACGCTCGCGAAGAAGTCTTAACAAGAACGCAATGGAACTCACGAAAATATTCCCTCAATAGATTTCTTCTTTCTTTTGTCTGTTTGGCACAAAGATATCCACTATTTTATTTGCCCCTCCTTCTCAACACGTTTAGTTATTTTAACGATGCGATTTAGAATTCTAATTTCCTACCTTTGTATCCTATTGAATTGAAGAGGAAATACCGTCTCGTAGCCGTTGCTCCGTATCGTTTGAGGAGGAAGCAATTTGATCATTTCATACAAAGTATTGATCTTCGTAGTTTTAATACGGCTTTATTCTTTCTTAAGTCTCTAGAGTTACAAGTCTACACCTAAATGAACTGGTACTGACAGATAAAACTATCTGAAGATATATATATATATATATATATATATATATATATATATATATATATATATATATATATATATATATATATACTCATGCTTCCATCATTAACACTGAGGAAAATCGAAGGATCTGTCGAAAATTATGTGCTTTTGAAAGAAACATTCTTGTTTTTTCAAAAGACTTTTTGTATACCTACACGTCAACACATACGAAATAAATACAGAAAAGATACAAACATTTATATATTTTTCGTATTATTTTTTTATCAATACATCTTTAAACATATACATATATATATATATATATATATATATATATATATATATATATATATATATATATATTAAGTAATGTGATTTATAATTTAAAAATTTTAAAAAAATTTTAAAATTTAAAAATCAAAATTTAATTAAATTAAAAATCAGTTTCATAAGAAACTGATTTTTAATTTAATTAAATTTTGATTTTTAAATTTTTAAAAAATTTTTAAATTTTTAAATTATAAATCACATTACTTAATATTGAATTAGCTCTAGGACATTTAACTATCGAGCTTATTATATATATAAATTACAACGAGCATTTCCTGTATTTTAATTAAACTAGTAATTTCACTATTACATTAAAATACACTTAGCTCTTTAGACTATTATTCTAATCTCCTTTAAATTATATATATATATATATATATATATATATTAAATAATTAAAACTGTAAGACATTTTCCGGATAACCTTGGGAGAATCTTCATGTAAGCTGAAATATTATGCGCGGTTTGTTTATATATATATATATATATATATATATATATATATATATATATATATATATATATATATATATATATATACAGACATACATACATACATACATACATACATACATGTCCAACATTTTTTCACTTGTTTTTCTTGGCAATTTATGACTATAATAAATTGCGGTTTCACTTAATGCCATAACCAGCAAATTCTAGCATTGCTACAAATATAATTTGCTGATTTCTTTCTGTCCTCTGATGGGAAAAATAGCAAGAATAGCATTCTTTGAAACTCCACGAATTAAGGACTTTGTAAATTGTATTTGTATTCAGTTGAACAATAAATTTTGATTGTAAGTTTCAGCTTACAGTTTTAATTTTCTTTCTCTTATAATAAGCTCTACTCTCTATTGCTTATTGAGTTTTTTTTTTCAGTTGGGATTAAATTATCTATATATATATAGATACTGGTATTAGATTGAAGTATACCATTACGTATATCAGGTAAACACAACATCCTTTTGATTTCATTACTTGATTGATTTTGCGCTACGAAACAGATACTGCCAAGAATTTCATAAGTCAACTAAATTAAAGGAATAAATTATAAGATAGTCAACATCATAAATTTGGAATATAACCTTTTGTCATTTATTCTCTATATTGCTCTGTAATTAAATTGAGCTTCTTAAATAAGGATTGATATATATAAGAAAATATATTTTTACAAACACATATGTATATTTATATATATATATAATCATTCGCAGATACTGCTACGTTGTTTCAATACGACTAGAATAGCAATCATCCAAACCATCTTGTTGATAGTCGACAGTTTTACTCTTCGGCCTATGCGATTAGTGCCCGCAAACGATATCAAATTTCTATTTTCATAAACATTTGACCGCTGCTTTTACAGAGCTTTATTTTTTTTTTTTCGTTTATTTACACAGAGCTACGCGTTGCGCTAGGCAAGCAGCAAGTGAAATTATTTACGACAGTGCTCTACCCAATGAGGGGGGGGCGTAACTAGTTATCCACACAGAGTGTTTTGCTGTATCACAGTTCTTCAGTGAGGCTAGAGTAGTACCTATCTCGAACCAGGGATCGAATCAACAACCATCAGATGGAGACAGACAGACAGACAGACAGACAGACAGGCAGGTACAGAGACAGAGGGAGCATTTTGTGTGAAAAAGAAAGAAAATAAAAAAGGTAAACGATAATAAAATTAGACAAACAAAATAAAACGAGCCATGTAGTAAGAATTAATATTTTGTCTCGTATATAATTGGAAGCTTATTCATGTTTAGAGATACTGTCAAAAAACGCGGGGTAATAGTTGAACAATTAAGACAGTAGGGTTATTAGGAAAAGGCACAGGAATATGGGAGACAGAAAAAGTATATCACACAGGATGCGGGTATGTTAAATGGAACGTAGGCAGTGTACCTAAGTGATGAAAAAATTGGAGGAAATGCCTTAATATCATTCAATTGTTCTGTTGTTTTGTAAATAAAATGCTTGCATGACATATAAGTATAGAACATTGCACGAACTTTTTTCGTTCAACAAATTAAATTAACTTGAAGCGACAAACGATAAATTAACATTGAATGGAAATATGAATAAAATGGTTAAGTTGTGTTTAGCGAATTTCACAAAAAAATGCTCAAGTATTTTTTTATTTATTTTAGTTTTTATTCATTTTTTTTATTATTATTTTATCACCATTTTTTTGGCAGTAAATATAAAGTGTAGAAATTCAAAGGAAATGCCATACATAAAACGCACACGTATTTCTGTTAAATTAGGAAGAGTTCTTCTGAGTGTATAAGCCAAACGTTCTTTGAATTCCTAACGTCGACTCCAGCAGCGATTCTAAAACGGAACCAAAAAATTTGAAAAGAGCAGCGTTGGAAAAAGACATCCAGTCCCGGCGCTTCATTGCACGACGGGAAGCTTTTCAATGAGAACACCATGAGAAATACGTTAACTTTTTATTTATTTTACCCGAAATATTGATATCACATGAAGAAAAACGCGTTAAACATTAAGTACACTTACATTTTTCTTCATATATATATATATATATATATATATATATATATATATATATATATATATATATATATATATATAATAATTATAAAATATATATGGCGGTTAAGCTACACTGAATATTCCGCGTTTCATACACTCTAGGACTCTTCAGGCTTAAGCGCCTAAGAGTCCTAGAGTGGATGAAACGCGGAATATTCAGTGTAGCTTAATCACCATATATATTTTATAACTTACTAAGTAGCTCTACCTACGTATTGAGCACTTTTGAAGTAAATACTTAAAGTTTACGCATAAATTTATACTTTTGTATATTAATTTTATGTGAGTAAATGAAGTAGTTATATATATATATATATATATATATATATATATATATATATATATATATATATATATATATATATATATATGATTACTTAATTTAATCACATAAATTAGTATACGAAAGTATAAATCTATGCGTAAACTTTAAGTATTTACTTCAACAGTGTTCAATATATAGGCATAGCTAGGTAGTAAGTTATAAAATATATGTGGCAATTAAGCTACACAGAATATTCCGCGTTTCATCCATTCAGGTTTAAGTCTGATGAATCCTAGCGTGGATGAAACGCAGAATATTTTGTGTAGCTTAATTGTCATATATATTTTATAACTTACTACCTAGCTCTACCTATGTATTGAGCACTGTTGAAGTAAAAACTTCAACATATATATATATATATATATATATATATATATATATAGATATATATAGATATAGATATAGATATATATATATTAGGAGGTATATTTGACTTTAAAAAAATAAACAAGGAAAATACGTTAGTAAAGCTAAATATGATTTTATCATTATTTTCAACCCCGGGTGTATTAACTTAATCCATTACAAGCTGTTTCAATAGATGTAATAAAGATTACCCGTTTAGATGGTTTAAGTTAAAAACTTTAAAGATTTTAACTTAAACCATCTGAAGATATAACTATAAATTATCTTCTTTATTGAAACAACTTGTAATGGATCAAGTTAACACACTCGATGTTAAAAATAATAATAATAAACATATATATATGTGTGTGTGTGTGTGTGTGTGTGTGTGTGTATATATACATATAACTACCACATCCGATTTATCCTAACTAAATTCAGCTAAATGTAAACCATATTACCATCCGTTACGCCTAGCAACTGTATTTCAAAATCCATAATGATTGATTCATTAGTTCAGGAATGAATCCTTTACATACAAATATATATATATATATATATATATATATATATATATTTATATATATATACATGAGAGAGAGAGAGAGAGAGAGAGAGAGAGAGAGAGAGATGTTGTTTGTTTGTTTTTGCTAGCGATGCTTATTGAATGAATTCAATTATTCATATGGAAGCGCATTTTTACTTAAATGCGAGTTGGGAATAATTTTACCAAATGGGGAGCGGGATATGTATTATTTTAAAAATTTAATTATCCAATGACACGTGTTTCGTCAAAGTGGCTGAATCTAGTGAGATTCGAAATCGGGACCCCGTGATAAGAAGACTAAGCCTCTTTCACTGAGCTATCTGCATTTTTACGTTGATGTTGTTTGTTTGTTTGTTTGTTTGTTTGTTTGTTTGTTTTTGGTTGCGATACTTATTGAATGAATTCAATTATTCATATGGAAGCGTATTTTTACCTAAATGCGAGTTGGGAATAATTTTCCCTTTGACCAGTTTGGTACCCACAAATGGGGAGCGGCATATATATATATATATATATATATATATATATATATATATATATATATATATAGATAGATAGATAGATAGATAGAGAGAGAGAGAGAGAGGGAGAGAGAGAGATTTTTAACGGGTGTTTACCTTTTGCCCCAAACATGTTTTCAATATGCTGTTTTAAATTGAAAATAGTAAAGAAGAAGTGTTCTGTTGGTAAGTCTTCAAAATATATTTTTTAATGTTATGTAAATTTCATTAAATTTTTAATGTCATGTAAATTTCATTAAATTTATAAAACACGTATCAAGTTAAAACGTGTTCTTTAGAGTTCCTATTTACTTTGCCTTCCCACCAGGGCAGAGTTAGACACCAAGGTCGTTTTTCAAATGTAAAGAAAGGAACAGAAATTTAAAACTGTCTCAGTCGTAAAGGATTTCTCCTCCACTAACTGAGAACAAGAAATTGAAAGGTTGTATCAGAACAGATACTACATTTCGATCTTGGCCCGAAGGTAAAAAAAAAAAATCTCTTATGGTAAAAACTAGTTTTCGCAATGTGTATTCTGCCTTTTTTTCTTTTTTTTTTTTTTTTTGTCAATCAATTCAGCTTCGATTTGCGTACGAACAGCAAAACTCCACAAACACTATAACTGTTTAATAGTAGAAAGATTATTTTAGCGTTAAATTAAGTCGGTGTATTTTGTCTCGCTAGTTTTGTCGATATTTTGTTCCAAAATCAAAAACCACGATGCTTAGTCGGTTTCAAGCGTTTACTACATGTTAGAAATTAGAAACACGATTAAACCCAGACTCGATGAGGTCAGCAAAAGAAAAAAATAAGTGATATACAATACATAATCCCTTCATTATCTTGAGCATGTATTCTCTTGCTGCTTCGGCTGCTTGGAGACTTGGGTCGAAAGTACCAGTCAAAAATCCGTTCTTGACAATCAGGCTGACAAGTGCTGGGCCAGTTCCAGGCCCAGTATCTGTCGAATTGAGGTACGCCACCTGGATGTTACCTAGGAGGTCGACCCTCCCAGACCTCGCCATCTGACTTTCAGGTGATGTAAGTTTATTGCTTGTTGCCTGATGCGCCCCCACTGAGGAATGCCGATGGCGATACCCAGGCAATTTTTGCTAGGCCTGTGTGCCCCTCCTTTAGGGACGCTGGCTGGACATCTCCACTTTCTTACCTTGTGTCGCATCATGCTGCGGTGAGCAACATGTAACTATCTACACCATAATTCAGCATTTTTATCAGTATCTTTATTTTACCTTCCATTATGCTTTTCTGTCTTTAAATCTAACTTAAAATATCACATCACTTTGTAATTTATTGAAAGATTCGCCAACAAAAGACTGTCTGATTTATACGAAACAGTCATGACTCATTGAATCTTGAATTGTTGCTGAATAGTCTACGTTTGTATTGACGATTTTAATTAGTCCCTTAGTATGCGTAGTCATCCTATAAATTGCAGAGAATGGACAAATTACTCATTTTCTGTAATGTTACTTAATTTCTTCCGCCAACCGGCTACAATTTCTTTTTGTTCAAGAACAATGCTATAAAACTGGTCAGTGATTGTCTACCATTTTGCAAATTAACTTCGTTTCATCAACTGATGAATTTTTATCACACTGATGCGATTCTATGGAAACAGACGAGTCTCGTTTTTTTTTTTTCTTTTCTTTTTTTGACGACGTGCCGTTTATATCATTAGCCTATTTTCACTACCTCTCTCTCCTCCTCTCTCTTTATTTTTATCTTTCCCTCTCTCTCTCTCTCTCTCTCTCATTTTGTCTATCACTTTCCTTCTATTTCCCACTCTTTCCCTCTATCCGTCTCGCTCTTTTCATTATCTACTCTACCTATCTCTTTCTCTTTTTGTATATCATTTTCTCTCTCTCAGCCTTTCTCTGACTCTCTTGCGTTCTCTACCATCCTCTATCTATCCATCTATTTCTTCATCTTTTTATTTATCTCTTTCTCTCTCCCTTTCTCTATCAACATCTCTATCTATCCCTCTTTCTACTCCTCTCTCTCTCCTTCTTTCGTTCTCTTTCTCTCTCTCTCTCTTTCCTTTTCCTTTCCATCTCTCTCCCTTTCCACATCTGTTTCACCTATCTCTATCTTTTATATATCACAATTATTTGAACCATTTTATTTCTTCTAAATTATTCCTCCATTATTCGACAGCGAATAGTTTTTTATGGTATAATTGTCATTCCATTAAGAGTTAAGTATTTTGGCTCAAAAGTAAATTATCGTGAATAAAACAATTTTGTTATTTAAATATAACAAATGGCCTCTCCTTTCGCGCTATTTCATTATATTATGTGCACATGAGTTATCTACGGACACGTGTTTTACCGTAAGTACAAGTCATCTGCATGCCTGAATATGATTTCAACCCACCCCCCAGCGAACCTGTAGCGAAAGGTACGTTAACCATTGCGATGATAAAAGCCTGCCTGAAATTAAGTGCTAATTTATCGCTTATTGATTTATGCCATAATATTTTTGATATTCTTTAACGATAACTCATTAAAAATAACCGCAAAATTATAACGCTATATATATATATATATATATATATATATATCAGTGTTGTGACGATTCCAATATTTTCCCGATTCCGATACAATTACTGATTCCATATTAAATTCCCGATTCCGATACAATTATCGATTCTTTATAAATCTCTAAATATTTAACTATGAAGTTGTTATTTTGTACCAATTACCATAAATACACATTATATATATATATATATATATATATATATATATATATATATATATATATATATATATATATATCAAACGTAAAACACACTTGTGTGGTGGAGCGATCTATAGATTTTAGTTTTACTGGAAGTTTAAATCTATGAATATTATTATTGTATTATTACTAACATCTATGGAGGGTTTTTTTTTAAACAAAACCAAATAAAAAAATGATAATTAAAGGAATCGTTTTTGGCATCCGGAAATAAGCACAATATTTTTCGATTCCGATACCCCAAAAGTTTCTATTTTCCCGATTCCGATAATTATCCATACCTTATTATATATATATATATATATATATATATATATATATATATATATATATTATCTAAAGATTCTCTTAATAAAACCTTTTCACAAAGATTATTTAAAATAAGTTTTCGTTAGAAAAATTTAGATTTAAATTTGTAAAATTAGAAGCTCTATTTTTCACCGATTGTTACATTGTAGGAACCCTACGCCAAGCGGCTAAGTTAACTTGTGCGAATTTTTATAAGGATAACTTTTAGTGCATGTCAGGTTACCCTAGCAGCCAACACAATTGTACCCAGAGGCGAGTGACTAGAGGAAAATAGGGCAACTTCCTAGAATACCATAGTCGAACGACATGAGGATATAGTGACCTCATATTTTCGAATGAGATAAACAAAGTTTTTTTAATCAGTTCTCTGTGGGAGTCCCTACGAACGAGACATGGCTAGACGATGTAGAAACTAATAATTAGGGCTACGACACCAGGATATTCTTTTCATTATTTTGACTCTCGAGTATATATTCGACACAGTTAGACACAGTTAATCAACCTAGAACCACATCCCTCTATATAAAAGCATATAAGATATCAACGGATACACACTCGAGAGTAAAAACAATGAAAAGAATATGCTGTTGTCCTATTCCTACTAATAATATAACTTTAATGTTATCGATATCTCTATCCGTCTGCTTATCTTATTTTTGAAATTAAGAAATTAAATTAAGAAGGAAATATTATTAGCTATTAGTCTGTCTCTATATGTAAGTAAATACTCTCTCTATAAACCCTTGAAGGCCTTAGCAAAGTCTTCTTGTGTCTTCCATGCCTTGCCTGGGCAGTTTTGTTAGTCTGTCAAACAGATGAAGCGATCGACAACAATTAGACGTAACGGCAGCTCATAAAACAGCGAAGTGAAACAGTGACTACACAGAGAATGACAAACAATTTATACAATAAAATGTATACACTCTTTAAATGGCCATACAACGAATATTTATTACAAGAAAAGTTTCATACATCAAAATACTGTGAACAAATATAGAAACCAGCTGATTATTGAAAGTGTTCAAATTATTGGCCATTGTTATCCATGAACAGCTGACAACGCTCATTGATTGAATCAAAAACGTTCTTAATCAGTTCAATTGGTATGTTGACACATCTTTCAATGGTTGCTTTCAACTCATCCATTGTAGCTCGTTTTGTGGGGTGAACCCTGTATTTAGCATCCCCCCTGCCCCCATATAAGAAAAAAATCCGGGGGGGTTCAAATCCGGTAAGCACGGACGTTACTCGATACTTCCTCCCCATCCTAACAATCTGTTTTGCAGGTGACTATCAAGATATGGTTTAAAGTCATGGTGATAGTGGGGAAGTGATCCATAATGCTGGAAGTGCCATTCTGTATTCCTAAACATCTCTTGGAAACGTGACAACGCGTATTCATGTAGCAAGTTGAGATAATTTAAAGAGTGTATATATTTTATTGGGAGACCCTATACAAACACTCGAACGTATGTATAAAATACGTATATATAAAAAAAACCTACGCATAAATACGTATGTATACAAAAAGTATGCATAAAAACTGCAAGTATAAAAAACTGCATGTATAAAAACTAATGTATAAAAACGTATGTATGAAAACTAATGTATAAAAATTTATGTATAAAAACGTATGTATAAAAACTAATGTATAAAAACTAATGTATAAAAACTAATGTATAAAAACGTATGTATAAAAACTGATGTATAAAAACATATGTATAAAAACTAATGTATAAAAACGTATGTATGAAAACTAATGTATAAAAATTTATGTATAAAAACGTATGTATAAAAATTAATGTATAAAAACTAATGTATATAAAACGTATGTATAAAAACTAATGTATAAAAACGTATGTATAAAAACGTATGTATAAAAACTAATGTATAAAAACGTATGTATAAAAACGTATGTATAAAAACTGATGTATAAAAAATATGTATAAAAACTAATGTATAAAAACGTATGTATGAAAACTAATGTATAAAAATTTATGTATAAAAACGTATGTATAAAAACTAATGTATAAAAACTAATGTATAAAAACGTATGTATAAAAACTAATGTATAAAAACGTATGTATAAAAACTAATGTATAAAAACTAATGTATAAAAACGTATGTATAAAAACTAATGTATAAAAACGTATGTATAAAAACGTATGTATAAAAACTGATGTATAAAAACATATGTATAAAAACTAATGTATAAAAACGTATGTATGAAAACTAATGTATAAAAAGTTATGTATAAAAACATATGTATAAAAACATATGTATAAAAACTAATGTATAAAAACGTATGTATAAAAACTAATGTATAAAAACTAATGTATAAAAACGTATGTATAAAAACTAATGTATAAAAACGTATGTATAAAAACGTATGTATAAAAACTAATGTATAAAAACATATCTATAAAAACTAATGTATAAAAACATATGTATAAAAAAGTATGTATAAAAAATGTATTATAAAAACTAATGTATAAAAACGTATGTATAAAAACTAATGTATAAAAACTAATGTATAAAAACGTATGTATAAAAACTAATGTATAAAAACATATGTATAAAAACTAATGTATAAAAACATATGTATAAAAGCGTATGTATAAAAACTAATGTATAAAAAACGTATGCATAAAAAATGTATTATAATAACGTATGTATAAAAAAAAGTATTATAACAAATGTATTTATCAAAAACGCATGCATAAAAGCGTAAGTATGAAAAAAGCGTATATATAAAAATGTACGTATAAAAAAGTATGTATCAGGTTGACAAGAAAATCTGGCGGTTTTTAACTTTTAAATTCATATGAACATATCTCAGCTCCAATAAAAATACATATATTGATTGAAATAAGCACCATTAGAATCAACATACTTTTGCTAACGTAAAACAAATGTATTTATGCTAGTAGTGTGAAAATCTTGCGTTCTGGTGGCGATAAATATATATATATATATATATAAGTGTTTCGACGATCCCAGTATTTTCCTGATTTAGATACAATTACTGACTCCATTTTAAATTTCCGATTCCGATACAATTACCGATTTCGATTACGCTTCTTTATAAATCTCTAAATATTTAACTATAAAATGGTTATTTTGTACCGATTACCGTAAATAAACATTTTAAATATGCATATATTTTCTCAAAGGTAAAAACACACTTGTGTGGTTGGGTGATCTATAGACTTTAGTTTTACTGGAAGTTTAAATCTATAAATATTATTATTGTATTATTACTACCATCTATGGAAGATCTTTTTAATAAAAACCAAATAAAAAAGATTATTAAAGGAATCGTTTTTGGCGTTGGGAAATAGGCTCAAACTTTTCCGATTCCGATACCGATTCCGATGCCCCAAAAAGTTCCGATTCTTTTACTAGTTGGAATCGTTTTCAAACAAGAATAAATCGAAACGTATGTATAAAAATGCATGTATAAAAATACGTATAAAAACTATGCATAATAAACTATGTACAAAAAGACTTATATTTGGTTTCTTGGTTGCTCGTGGATAAACAACGCGACATAAGAAGTTTACAATTTATTTTTATCTAAATTTTCATTAAAAAAAAAGTAGTGAAAGATCAGTATCTTATTTGTTATAATATTCTAGAATTAACTTTGAAACAATTGTAGATGCAATTTCGATATGAATTCTTTAGTAATTCTGAATTTTGGAGATGAGAAATTATTATTTATTTTATTTGTAGTAATTCGACTAATGTTCTCATCTTGAATGTTATTTGTACGTTTCGGATTTCTTTTGGGATAGTAAAAGATTCACCTTTAAGAATATAATTATAATATATATATATATATATATATATATATATATATATATATATATATATATATATATATATATATACATCAGAATAAAAAATAAAATTATCCAACAATCAGCTGGTATGGAAACCTGTGATTACAAGATTTACAAAATATTACTGGCAGTAATATTCTATAGGTATTATTCCATCTAAATAAGAATTGCTCGATATACAAGATAGAGCAAATAAATAAAATTTTAGTGATTCGGATTTTACCGTGCAATTTGGATGTAAACTTTTATATCCTTTTCTTTAACTTCCTTTACTCTATGACTTTTAATTACTCATTCAATTTTTAATTGTGATTTTCCCTGTCTCACTGACTTTAGCCAATAAGGTGTATACCATTATAGCTATTTGCTAATATTTTCTCCTCTGAAGAGATGGTAGACATCGAAACCCGAGGAGTTAAAATATTTCTAATGTATTTGTTTTACATAGAATAATAAAAATCTTTTATATGAAACTCAAACTTTTCACGTCATAAATTTTTAAATTCATTGAATCACTAAAATGTTTATATATATATATATATATATATATATATATATATATATATATATATATATATATATATATATATATATATATATACAGAGACAGGGTCTGGACTCAACAATTTACTGTATAACAATATGGAATTCACAATAAGTGTTCGAATTGATATTCACTTCTAAACGTGTTTTGTTTTTACTTTACTCTTGAGAAATATTATCTATTAGATTATAAAACTCAAATCGCCTTGCTTGGGCGTTGAAACCGTCCATCCGCTCTACAGCTTCCGGTTTGAAATATTCTGTGTATACATAAACAAATAAAAACAAAGCCATGAGATTTTTTTTAATCTACAGTTTTTCGCGTTTAAAATATGCAAATAAAAACAAAACTCTAAATTCATTTTGCTTTTTTACATTAGTATTTTACGAATTTTATTCGTAATTTTCGTTGCAAGTTGAAATCGTTTGAAAACAAAAATAAATCAAATATGTTTACGATTTAACGTCTGTAAATGATAATAATATTTTACCAAATGTAGAAATAGATAAGGGAAACGGATAGACAATAAAATTCACTCATGTAATGAGGTTTTTAATATTACATCATTATTATCAAAAGTATTCACCTGAAATTTTACAACTAAATAATTATATAGACAAGAAAGATAAAGTGTGAAAGGAGAAAAACATATCGAAGAATGGTCATAGTAAAGAGAATAATGAAAAGTGAGTTCAAGTTACTTGTAGAAAATTTATACGGACAAAAAAAAAGAAATTCACTAAAACGTGTCGAGAAACAAAAAAAACAGAGCAGAGGGTTTGGATCATAGAAAAGGTCAAATTTGCATTATTTATTTTATTAGGTTGTTTATTTTTTGTTTTACGGCATATCAACCCTTTTCAGATTATTTAATGCCGAATCCAAAGATTTTGAAGAAAAAAATTATTTAATAGAATATATTTGTTGTTTTCAAGTCAGTTTCTATTTAACCCATAGTTGGGATCCTAACAGATACTACCTCTCCGGGTCAGAGTGGACCTGGGAGCAATGGCAATTAAAGGGTGGCTCCACACTCCCCAAAGCCCGCAAGCTGGGGCCTCACCACTGGATATAGTTTAAGGTCATATCCAGGACATTTGACTAGAAAGTACTCATAAATTATAAAACAGTTTATACCAGCGTAATAAAGAAATGCGGTCTAATGCAACATTTTTGCATCCACTAATTGTTTGGAAAGGTAAACGGACAAAATGAAAACAATTAAAACTTTATATTATTTTAAAAAAGATTTGTCGATAGAATATTTAAAAGTCATTGCATTTTTGTGTTATTTTCTGAAATTATGATTTTAGATAAATATGTATAATATGTGTCATAAAGTTGCAACATATCTACGTTTTTTATAGTTACGCCCCTCGTGGTTGTAGGTATTATGCGTGTATGCATGTATACTTCAAAGAAACAATAAACCTCGAAAAGATGTTCTTAATTTAAGTGAAATCTTTTGTAGCTGTTGCCCTTTTCATTGGAGGTATTAAAAAAAAACGTAACATGCGGCCACATAGAAATTGAACTCACTACACGAGTTTTGTAATATAATTCAAATTTTATTCGTAGCTGAATACTTGATGCTTCGCTAGGGCTATCAAGGATAGTTTTTATCGTGACACCATCACTGGATGGGTTGTCTACCACGGCTTGAGAGAGGCCCATCTACCCTCGAAAGAAGGATAGACCGCGCCAGTTTCTCAACATGGTATTTTACCTCGTGGTACATACAGCGCCTCGCTTTCCCAAATGGTCACCCATCTGGTACGGTGCAGGCTCGACGTTGCTTAACTTCGGTGATCTGGCGAAAGCGGGTGTGTCAACGTGATTGTGCCGCATTATATGCACATACTATAAAGAAAAAACCTCCAAAGCATTGTTCGACCCAAATGATTTTGTGTTGTTCTTGTAACATTGTTTGGTCTTTGTTTTTTCATAGTTGCTTCTCTCATGATTGTAGGTATTATGTGTGCATACATGTATATTTCAAAGAAACAATAAACCTTGAAAAGATTTTATTAATTTTAATGAAATTTTTTGTAGCTGTCCTCCCTCATGATTTGAGGTATTATATATGCATACATGAATACTATAAAGAAATAAATTGAAACTTAAAAGCATTGCTCGACCCCAAATGATTTTGTGCTGTTCTTGTAACATTGTTTGGCCTATGTTTTTGTTTTTATTATTATAGCTGCTTCCCTCATAATTGGAGGTATTATGCGCTTATACATACATACTGCAAAGAAAAAAAACCCCAAAAGATTGTTAAATCCCAAATGATTTTGTGCTGTGCTTTATTAAGAACGTTTAGGACCACTATTATTTAAAAAATATATTAAACAGGAGATAATAGTAAAGGAGATGAATTGCTGCTGCGTGACATCTGGAGAACAAGACTCCAACACCCTACGTGATAAACTGCCATCGGAATTGTCAGAAGGAATCAAAGAATAGTTGCCAGTAATGCTATATTATGGCTTGTGTTATTTTTTAATCAGGTTTTCTTAAAACTCGACTCTTCTTGATAAACTTGATGCACGTAACGGTGAACACAGCTGTTGCTTCTCATGAATTGGCGAAAAGACAATTATTGAAGCAACAGCTTGCGAAAAAATCAATGCATCTTACCAGTAAACTAGTCTAAGATTTCATTGTCTATATTCGCTGAAAACATGACTTGATCAATTATATTTATGGTGTACTTCATGCGATACTTGATGGATTATATCGATGAGCATATTTTCACATTTATATAGCAATTTAAGCCGGGAGTTTTCCTTAGATCCCAAAGCTACCCGAATCTAGATCATTGTTGCGGTATCTTATACTATGTTAGATGGGATATCTGGTCCTGTGTGGCTCTAGGGGGTCCACCTTCCCAGGTTTTGCCTTCTCGCCCTTTAAGAAAGGGTTCGTTTATTACTAATCGCCTGAGACATCCCATATGCTGACATAACTGATCAGACATTTTTTGCAGTCCAGAGTACTTTTCTTCCTCTTATAAAATCCCACTTTTCTAACCTTGTGTTACTACCGGCTGGATAAAAATCAATTTAAAATATCAATAATTGCATATTATATGATACTAGGACAGCAGAAAAGATACATGTGACTGCATTTGCAGTGGCCTAAAAACTCTTGCTTTCCCTATTTTTCCTCTCTCAAACGAATGAGCAATGTTTCTGACGGAAGAAAACGTTGTATACTCAGTTAACATTTTTGAGTGAGCAGTAGTTAAAGATTATTTCATTCTCTTTACACGCCGTTCTTGTTGCTATGTCACTAATAAGGGTGCTGAAGAATTACATGTTCCTGGGCTGACGTTATCCGCCTGATAGTCAGGGACTTGAATCTTGGAGTAACTTCCGAGAAGGCTGTCCTATAAGCAGGTGTTAAATACCGGGGCTGCTGCATTGCCATTTGGTGAATGGAATTTGAACTATGCAGTAGCTTCTGCTTGGGCCTCTCGATTCCATATTAGTATGAAATGCTACAGCTTTTCTTTTTCAATGATTTACAAAGTCTTCCTTCTTCGTTAATTCTTCCATCCTCATTCTATTACATTTTTTTAATGCAGGCGAAACCATTACGGCGAAGAAGTACTGTCAACAAATTGATAAAATGCATCAGAAACTTCAACAACACCCATCGTTAGTCAAAAAAGAAAAGGCCAAATTTTCCTTCAAGACAATCCCGACTGCACGTTGCTAAACCGACTCTGTAGAAGTTGAACGAATTCGGCTACGAAACTCTGCTTCATCCACCATGCTCTCCAGACCTCTCAACCACCAACTACTACTTTGTCAAGCATCTCGACAGGTTTCTGCGTGAGAAATGCTTAAAAAATCTTAGCGATATCAAAATCACCTTCAACGACTTCATCGCCATCAGAACGCAAGATTTTTACGTTACTGGCATGTATACACTTGATATGCGTTGGCAAAAGTGTTGATTCTGATGGTCCTTATTTCGATCAATAATTTTTGTTTCCGTTGAGATATGTTTATCTGAATTTAAAAGTAAAAACCCGTAAGAACCTGCTTGTCAAACTGGTAATATATACGATAACATATTAATAGACGTCACTTTTTCCCCAGTGTTATGGTTGGCAGGCGGAGTCGATGTAATTGTGTGGGTATTACTCTATTACTTTATATGTAAGATAACACACTTATTGACGTCACTTTCTTTTCCAGTATTATGGTTGACAGGCTTAGTAGATATAATCGTGAGAGTATTAATCTTTTGCCTGATACATACACACTTATAGACGTCACTCCCACATGGTCTTATGCTTCATGAGCACTCAATGAAAATACAGTTTAAGTGCGCCAATATATGTAAAACAAATGAACAAATGCAAAGAATAAACAAAAAAGGTTTAGTAGAGTACATAGCTGTATTTCTTTCATCATTAATCATACAGTTTATATTGGTATCATATGTTCTGTTTTTCAGTTTGCCATAAATAATTTGAGCCATTTTAACTTTTCTCAAAGTATTCTTGCATTTCCAAACCAATGTATAAATAATTTCGCCAATTCCCTTTCTTTTTTCTACCCTCGAGTCACAAACAGAAAAATGTTTTACTGATAATTTTACTTCCCAATATGCTTTCAAAACAAAGAACACAAAGCGTAAATAAAAAGGTTATTATATGCGATTTTAAACGGAAGTTTATTCTTTCCGAGAAAATCGATTTAAATGACGCATTCATTATTTCCTGTTGGGATTGAAATGTTTTTAACATTGATGCGAAAGAAATATAAATTGGAATAATATCATGGAAGAAAGTGATTACTTTAGCGGGTCCGGTGAATGTGTCTACAGCAATTCATCTCGAGCAATTCGACTAGTCAGGCAACTGGGCTGGATGAACGACCGATCGCACTAAGTCCATGTTTTCAAATTTTACATCTTTGCAACTATAATTTTAACTGTTTTCTTCACTTGTGCAGAAACCTGCTTTTCGTGTTAATCATATGATCTTGGAAGATTTCATACAAAGTGATGTCAGAGTGTGGTGTTGGTTTGGTTGTTTTGTTTTACGGCATATCAAGACTTTTCGGGTTATGTAATGCCGAATCCAGTAATTTGGGAAAATGGTTTTATGCGTCAAGTTTTTTATATCTTTAAATATTTATTCATGGTGTTTGGTTTGGTTGCTTTGTTTAATGGCATATCAACCTTTTTTCACGTTATTTAATTCTCGTGATTTTGGAATATTATTTTTTTCTGATTCAAGTTTTTTATATCTTCAAATATTTATTCATGGAGTTTAATTTGGTTGTTTTGTAGGGGAAAATTCTATGTTGTTTTTACTTTGCAGAACATGATTGAGTTTTGCGTATCGGAAAAAGAAAAAAAGAGTAATATCAATTTTTGGTGCATTTTAGATTAGGAAGCCAGTATTTTCAGGCGACCTGATCTGGTAGCACCTATTCAAAGAGCAATGCAGGAACCTGAAGCTTTATAAGCTTACCAAAATTGAGATCAATGCTGAAACGAACGACACTTTTATATTAAGTATAATGGATTAGAACTAAAAATGATCGCAGATTTAAACAAATTATATTTTATCTACGAATGCCATTTATGTTTAAGATTATATTATTTTTATTTCCATGGAATCAAAAGTTTATTGTTTTAATTATTTCTTTCTTTGCTTCTTTCTCGCTTTTTTTTCCACTGCCTTCTCTTTATATCGCCGTGGTTAAGCGACGTTTATTCTGACCATAACTAAATGAGTGACTATTTCAAAATATCAGGAGCTGTATGTAAAAAATATATATTTTGATTAAAATTAATCCCAAAGAATCTAACATAAAATAACCCAATAATTACGTTTCTGATTTTTTAGATCAGGATTGATTTTTTGTATTATTTGGGATCTTCGGACTACTGTTCTCATCTTGAGTTTTATTTTCACGACGTTTCGGTCGATATAACATCTGACTTTCTTCATGTGTATCTTGTCGACATCGGGAATGTTTCTGTCAAAGTAGGGAAATTGGACGGAATTTCGAACGGAACCCTTCATCTACTTCACGGGTGAAGCATACTCTATGTCGATCAGCCATTCGCAATTGTATTTTTCGGTCGCCCACACTGAGAATTGAACGTTCAATCTTCACGACAATTGATTTTTCCAAGAACTCTAGCCATTGCGCTACGGGTCATTGCGGGTCCCGAGTTCGACAAGATACACTTGAAGAAGGTCGGAGGTTACATTTACATCGACCGAAACATTGTGAAAATTACACTAAAAATAAGAACAGTAGTCCGAAGATTCCAAATAATACGAACAATTCAATAATTGTTAACATATCGTAAAATCAAACGGCAATGATCTCTTGAGCTATAACAATTTATTTAGCTGAAAATATGAAAATAAATATCATCGCCAACTTAATGGATAAAGATGATCGAATATTCTTTAGTTTGACATGATTTTAATTTTTAATGTGACAAAGATTTATTGCATCTTCAGAATCAGATTATTATTATTATTATTATTATTATTATTATTATTATTATTATTATTATTATTATTATTATTATTAGCTAAAGTACTCGTCGTTGCCAGGTTGTATTTGATATAGGTGAATATTCCGTCCTCATACGAGCATCATTTTCTTATTGATTAAACAAAACATTACTTCATAATGGCTTCTTTTCCACTCTCCAATCAGGTAGGAATAGTAGGTGCGTTTCATTTTATGGAGGTCTTGCCAGTAGCACTAATCTTCTTTTCTAGTTTGATCTTTTATCTTTTAATCCTTCTATTTTCAAAATATGTTATAAGAATTGCAATTATCATTTCATATCATAGTGCATATCTGAAAACTGTCAAATCTCATTTTGCTTTAACTAATTAATATACAATATTTATAAAGATGATATTAGTAATCTATTCTGTTAATGAAATAATTAAAATTTAATTTCCAGCAGTGCATATCTGAACACTAGCAAATGTACCTGTAGCATTAATTCTGAAAACTTCTAGATAAACAACATTTTTGGGTTTGACCTCTATAAGGTGTATACATTAAGAGGTTTTCAGGACTTCCAATGCGTGAGCAACCAACATACAACTGATCATGAGAAAAGCAAGTTGTCTGAAGATTAAGTCCAACAACTTTAAGGCTTTGTCCTTGAGCTTTATTTATAGACATGGCAAAACTAATTTTTATTGGGAATTGTATTAATAAACGCTTGCACTGAAATGGCATGTCAGAAGGAATAAGGGGAATCCGAGGAATTAACACAGTTTCACCTTTAAAATTTCCAGTACATAAGTTTACAAAGATGTTATTGCTAACCGTGTGCCATTACACAGTTTAGGTGGATCAAGATTTCTTAATAATATAACTGGGCTCCTTTCTTTCAATATCAGGTTATGATATAACATTACAAGCGGCTGGAGTGAATTCTACAGGAAACTCTACTTCTTGATCTTCAGTAATAACACAATTAATGGATTGATAACTGTTGTAAAAGATTATAATTGAGCATATCAACAGCATCATTTCTAGGGACTAATATTGCTCTTTTACGAAGCCATACAACATTGCGGAAATTTTTAGTAATATCTGGGAAAACTTTAGTCATCAGGTCACAAATTGAATTTCCCGTCTGACCACATGGTAATTTGTGCAATTGAAATTCTCTATTCAATGTTATCGAACTAGTTCCAATGAAAAGGAAGTGATTTGAGAAAAGTGTTGCAGCCTGATCATCAAATAAATGTGTCCTCATAATAATATTCACCAAACTGAAAACCAAACACGTGGTTACCACACAGTATTGCAGAAGTGCCGGATTTTTAGCTCACAAATTAAATAAAAAGTAAGAATTTGGGATCGAATCAAACTTTCGGTTCTCAAAGGCAACTGCATTTTATTTGATAGATAAATCACATATTGCAGACTATAACATTTTGTGAGATCTACCTCTTTTTTTACCATTCCAGTGGTAATTTCTAGTAATATCATAATTACATATTAATTATGTAAAGTTCTGGTGGATGATTTCGGAATACGATGCAAAAAAAGTAGCATTATACATGTAACATTGTAATGACTTGACAACTGACACTTTAAAATATTTGAATTCAGGAAATGTGTAAGGAAAACTTTCTAAAAAAATACCACATACTCATATGAAAACTTTAGAATTTTGGTTTGAAATTAATATTTGTTTATCTAATCGATGACTGAATAAAAGGGATGACTTCGTCTTATTTCTTTACAAAAACGAAAAGTAGAAATTATTTGTAGAAAAAAAGAAAAGTTATTTAAAGTAAAGAAAAAGCTACTTAGAGAAAATGAAACAAGAGAAATAATTTAATTCAAAGGAAAATAACATTATTAGAGTTAGGCTAGACTATAACTATTTTCAATTTCAGAATCTCGAGTAACATTTACGTATTACTTGGAAAAAATGGAGAAAGAAAAAAGAAACGTAGGAACCTGACATTAGCCCAAGTAAGCTTTTCTGTCAAAACTGTATTTAGAATTTGTCATCTGTCGTAAAAGATTAACTTAAGAAAAGTCTGAAATTTTCGTTGACTTTTGTCTTTGTTCGTGAGGGATCTCCAGCAAAAAAAAAATGGCTGTCAAAAAATAGTTATCGTTTTAAAACCTGTAAGAAATTAAAAAGAAAAGTTTTATTTCCAAGCCTGTAAATTAATATTTTTATTTCGCTTGACGTAAAATACGTTTGAATATATTTAAAATCATGAAGATATTCACATTTATTAATACAAAGACATGATTGCAAAAATTAAAAAATAAAATGACTTGGTGCCAATTAGCTAGCATCGAAACCAAAGCATTCAACGTTCCAGCCGTGTTCTCTATAGATACAACATCGAAAGTAACTAAATATTAAAAGACTTGAACAAATGCATTTTATGTAAGCATGCGCAGAAAGAAGTACAAACATGTCGGCCTATTAAAATGAACATTTCAGATTTCAACTTGCCGATATATGCCTTTACGCGTTATTTATCAACTTAAGCAAAGATTTTACTCATTATAAACCATCTTTGGTGTATAATTACTCTTTCTTGTTAATTTTAATGTTATGTGATAGTAGTTAAAGAGTTTACCTGTTAAATATTTACACACACATATATATATATATCTACTGTTTTTATTTATACAGATATATATATATTCTATTATTATAAATAGTATGTGTCAGGTCATTACCATTGTCCATCAATACATTTGGCTAGTTAGCACATAAATTAAAAACTTATGAAATAAATCATATTTGTATGAAAAATTGATAAAAAAGTTAATAAAAATAATATGAGATATGTAAAAGAGATTTAGAAGGCTGTCACAATGCGAGGAATGAATTATAGTCGCTGTTGGTAAGAGGAGACGAGAACAAGTGGCAATTTACAAATCAATAAGTACATATATATATATATATATGTTTTTTATTATTTTTTTATATATATATATTTATTCAGTTGTATGGTAAAATGTCTTACTTGTTTTCATGCGACGAATTCCATTATTAATTTCGGAAAAATTTTCCCTTTTCAAATGGTGTGCGTAACAGGTCGATTCAAAGCATGCTGGATGAATATGATATATATATATATATATATATATATATATATATATATATATATATATATATATATATATATATATATATACACTCATGAGCAAAAGAAATGGGTCAAGCGTGAAAGAAGGAAGAAATCTTTTCAATATTTTCTATGAATTTTTGTTAATTTTAACTGAAAATGTCTATTTTGCAGATAATTATTATTATAGCATATAATAATAAGCGGAAACATTAATCCTAAAAATGGTAAGACCACATCTTGGCGAGGATATAAAAATCCGAATTGCAGGGTTAAGGCAGTCGAAAATGATTTACAGCAGATTTTTTTTATATTTTAAGAAAAGAAAATGTGAAAACATCTCTTTCTGTAGTGAAGCGAATTGGTCGAAGGTTCAAAGTCGAACGCTTGGTAAAAGGGAAATCTGGATCTGATCGCTCTAAAGCATCGAATTTGAAGGACGATCACAAGCTTAAATTAACTGTTTTGACGGATTGAAAGAAAACTTATGTTGACCATAGCAAAGAATTCAAAACAGGGGCTGGAAATTCTCTTTCTATATATATACAATATGTAGACGAATGAAATAAGTGGAATTTTCTTCTAAAAAGTGTGCAAAGAAGCCACTTTTATCTAAGAAGAACATCAATGATAGAAAGAGATTTTTCTCGTGTTATGTCAAAAAAAGATACAGACTGGTTCGGGAATGTTTTCTGGTTAGATGAATGAAGATTTTGTCTTGTTAGTGATGCTCCCGAGGCTCCTGAACGGTGAAATCGAAGAACTGGCGAAAGATTTTCGCCAAGTTGCATAAAAACGACAGTTAAATACGGGGATGGGGGGATAATGGTATGGGGAACTTTTACTGCAGCAGGAGTTGGGGAACTCATTAGATGTGAGAAGTCAATCAATGCAAAGGAATACATTCGAATATTAGAAAAGGGACTGTTACCAAGTATCCAGAAGCTGGGAATATCCCAGAACATTATTTTTCAACATGATAATGCCCCTGCACACACTGCTAAAGTCACAAGAAAATGGTTTTCTGATTCTTCAATTAATGTGATATTTTGGCCAGGTCAAAGCCCGATTTAAACCCAATCGAGAATGTTTAGTCCATAATATCTCGTTTATTGGCTGGGAGAACTTTATCGAATAATGATAACCTGTGGGAAGCTGTGCAAATCGAATGGAATAGCATCTCCTCTTCGCAGTGTTCCACTTTGGTTGAGAACATATCTAAAAGGATTGATCTTTTAAAGAAATCAATGCGATTCCATGCTAAGAATTTATTAGAGCAAATGCCTTGTTCTGTGTTATTAGTCTCGTTTAAGTTTCCTTGTTCAATTATTCATTGTTCAATATAGCTTTTAGTGCAATAGAATGTATGCAATTTGTTTGACCCATTTTTTTTTTTTGCTCACGAGTGTGTATATATATATATATATATATATATATATATATATATATATATATATATATAAGGAACATTGCGTAACTGTGATATTTGTTCCCTATGGACTCGAAAACGGCTGGGTCGATTTAGACATTTATTTTCGTTACGTTGACGACACTTTCTGCTTATTTGACAACGAGACGAATGTGTCCCTCAATAACGTTCATCCAGACCTTAAGTTTACGGTAGACAAGGAAACAAATTCTACTCTTTCGTTTTTTTTTATGTTTTTGTGTCGAAGACACCCTCGTGTTTTCTTACTTCTGTTTATCGTAAACCAACTTTTACGGGTCTCTATACGCGTTGGGACTCTTTTTGCCCAATAAACCAAAATGTAATTTAATCACAACTTTAGCACATAGGGCCTTGATGATTTGTTCTGAAGTTAATTTGGATGACGAACTCAAATTTATCACTAAGACCCTCTGTAATAATGGTTACCCCTTGGATATTGCTGAAACTACTATGAATAAGAAAGTTTCTAATTTTCATAAACCCAAAGAAATTATAGCTAATAGATGTCCTGTGTACCAACGTCTACCTTGGCTAGGTAACATCAGTGACCGATTTGCTAAGCAAATTTCTTTGTCTGTGCAACGGTGTTATTTTGCATCGAATCCGCGTGTTGTTTTTTCAACTAGGCTTATGTTGCCGTCTATTCGCAAAGATGTTCTTCCCACCCACCACCACCATAATAATTCTATTATTTATTTATTTAAATGTAGTTGCAGTGCGCACTATGTTGGGCGAACATCGCAAAGATTAGATTTTCGTTTGAAACAGCATGTGTCTTCAAAGATTCGTTATGCAAATTTTTCACCCTCGGATGTTCTGAGTAATACGTATGGTTCTGCGATTTAAGTTCATCTTATAAATAATCATACGTGTGCCACGAATTTCAGTGCTGACAAGTTTACGATCCTTAGTAAGTCACACTCTCCCTATCATTTGAAAAATTTTGAAACTCTTTTTATTAAGTCATTGAGACCTTCTCTTTTCAAGCAAAAAGAAAATCTTCTTGGACTTAATTTAGTCTCTATGTAATTTTTACCCCCGTTTATTTCTGTTTTTTTCCTACCCCCGCCATATTCATGACTTTTTATTTTGTTTTGTTTGTTTTTTTAATCGTATTTTCCTCGATTTAGCTTTGATAAGTGAGGAACGAAACCTGGTTAGCTAACCTTTATTCTCAATTTTTATTTTTTAAATTCATTATGCTTTTTGGTCTGTATTTAGCCGTTACAAAATTCTGACACCCCCCCCCGGAAAATTTTCAAATATATATACTTGTGTTTTTAAGTTCAAATTTAAATTCATTAGAGAGAAAAATATCAACGATTTCAGCACGAAACTGTGGTAGTTTTGCGTGTTTCTATTCGTTAAAAGCAGCGTCTGTTAGTATCAACAATGGCAGCAATTGTTGTTGTTGTTGTTGTTGTTGTTATGCTGCTGCTGCTGCTGCTATTGTTGTTGCTACTTGTGCTGTTGCTGCTGAGAATGAGGACGAAATCGGGCTTCTGCCCAAAGACCACAAAAATCGTGCCTTATAAGTGTCTTGTCTGCATGAAGTCTTTCTTATTCACCGTACCTATTTTTTATAGGTGCAAGATTGCAAGATGTTATCACCAACGCCTATAGCAACGAGGCCTATTGGTTGCATACAAAGTTAAGTAAGGTTTGGTCCAGAACACACAAAAAACTGGCGGTTGCATACCTGTGGAAGCAACCTTGTTATCCTCACTTCATGGATTTGCGGTCCCGCATCAGACACGTCCTTGCGTGACATACGCAGAGGCTGACAACGGACGCTAATAGTAGCTTATCCTAGATTTTCACCCAATCACTGTTAGCAAGGTAACTCTAATACTAAAAAAAATATTTTTTTTTAATAGTCTTTCTTCTCTTATAGATAAAAAAAATAATTTTTACATGGGAATATTTTACGTTACACTGGCCAAGGTTACACCGGTGTAACGAAAAATATTCCCTTGTAAAAATTATTTTTCATCTATGAGAGAAGAAAGACTATTTATAAGATCAACAAACCCAAATACCAGCTGAGGTGATATAGTAATCAAACACAGACAGAATTTGATGAACGGCATTGTCATTATCTTTTTTTTTCTTTCTTTTTTTGCGAATTTGCCCATCGGACAATTTTTTTCTCGTGATATATAATATTGGATAGAGGATTGATTCTATAAAGATACATACGCAATCTACATATATTCAAATATCATGTTTAAGCGTATTGTACGACCGGGCACCCATTGCCAAGTCAAAAGAGTCTGTCATTTTTGTTTTTATCCATTGGTTTTTGTTATTTACTAGAACTTTATTAAAAAATGTAGAAAATCAATTCTAGTAAATAACAATAACCAATGGATAAAAGCAAAAATGATAAACTCTTTTGACTTGGCAATGGGTCTTTAGACTCTGCAGAGGCATAAGATCTTGTGGGATTGTTCATACTATATATCTTTACAAGCATATAATATACGTTTATATGTAAGATACTTAAGGTACTTAAGCTTTTATGCATTTTTATTCTCATAACATTTATATGCTACTTAACATGTCGCAGAATAGATCTTGTAATCTTACACTTACTTAGTAATAGCTTTTTTTATTTATTTATTTATATATTAGCATAAATAGTAACAATATTATTGATATTTTGTTATTGAGGAAGTGGTGTTATCCTCTGGAGAGCCATGTATTTAACAGCTGTCCTGTTTTTAAATCTCCGAAACAGCTACATGGTAAGCAGCTGAGGATCCCCGTTTTCTATTTACACAGTTTTAGTTAAGGGTTTCTCTTTTCATCTTTATATAGTTAAATTCTCTTTTATAATTTAAAACTTTTGAGAAATCGGCTTATGCAATTGCTAAGTCTATTTCTAGTTAACAATTTTAGTTAAGGCTTTTTTCTCCTCTCCTTATATAAATGAATTCTCTTTTGTAATTATAGACTTTTTAAGTAATCGAATTGTGTAGGTGCTAAGTCTGCGATAGGTTAAAGTTAGTTTCTTTTTTCCGGGAATTTAAACGCCATTCTTCATTTTAATTTTTTACATTTTTTTTTATTCAAAGCTTCTTTAGACTATATATATATATATATATATATATATATATATATATATATATTTACCAGTGGTGAAAAAACCGGACTAGAGTGCTCAATGTGTAGCCAGAGCAGTATATAGGAAATTTATTACTGTGAGTCCAGAATAGGTTTCAGCTAGAGGAAAATCCTCAAAAAGAAGAGGGAATATCCAACTAGCATCGTCATAATTCATAGATAGGTCCATCTATGAATTCTGACGGTGCTAGTTGGATTTTTCCTCTTCTTTTTTAGGATTTCCCCCTAGCTGAAACAATATGTAAACTCATTCTTGACTCACAGTAATAAATTTCATATATATATATATATATATATATATATATATATATATATAACATAAATTTTACATCAACCAACAAATTATATGCTTGTACTTCGAACACTAATTTCTAGTAAGATTGCTTTTTTTTCTTTCGTGTCTCATATCGCTATGTTGGGTTTAATAGCTTTATTTTCTAGATATGTAGAAGTACGAATTGCACAATCAAAGTGGATAGTGTATTGCTTACTTTTAAGTCTTCTTTTTGGTATATGTTCCCATGACTCTCTCCTCAGTAACTAAAGTTGATGTGATTGTAAACTCTTACATTGGGAATTGGGATTTTGAGATCAATTTCTTTGGCTCATTGAAGTCATGGATATTTTGACTCTGGGCAAGGGGTATTGGCTTTTGCTTTAACTTATTATCTTATCGATTTATGTTGTCTCGTTACTTAGGTGCATATCTCATTTCTATACATGAGTAAATGGAGATCATAAAACGCGGGATGAGAACGATCTCTATGCCTGCAAATTAAGTAAGACAGTTAAAGATTAAAATGATGAAAAACACCAACTCGTAATTGTCCAAGAAGACCACAGGCTAGAGAATATGATTTAAAAATAGGTCAGTTTGATAGCCTGCGAGAAGACATATGTGTGATTCAATTTTCCATGCCCACTTGCTTGGAAGAATTAAAAAAGCGAATCTCCATACGAACGTATAGAGCAACCCATAACCCGACTGGAGTTTACTTGATTTGGATTAATAGAATAGTTTTTAAATGCGTAAGTTGTTCATAGTTATTGGTTTTTTTTTCAGTACTAGTGCATATTACGAACCGGGTTTTTGTAAATGTCCGCTCGTGTTTCCTCAGCACCTGACGTAAACTACCGGAATATGCCGAGCACCGTCGAATAAATCTTAAAAACGCTAGGAAACATAAAACAACAACATTTACCGGATACGAACTATAATTATTTTTTAATTAAAAAAAATAGAAAAGCAATAAAATAAAATATAACAACGACTTACCGTAAGTTTTATGAATGAATATTGTTTTAATTTTGTGAAAATAAGTAGAAACATTTTTTTCTCGAGAGTTAAAAAACTAAAATCGCTACCTATCAAATGTTATATATGTGTGTGTGTGTGTGTGTGTGTGTGTGTGTGTGTGTGTGTGTGTGTGTGTGTGTGTGTGTGTGTTCACAAGATAAAATTTACTCTAGGATAGCGATACAAAATAGTTTTAAAACTAACAAAAACAATAGAAAATAAATAAATAAATTAAATAAACATGAATATACATAAACGATCACACATATATGTATGTATATATATGTATATATATGTGCATATATGTGTGTACACATATATATATTTATATATAAACTAACATTGAACAAAAACACTAACCTAGTTTTAAAACAAATCAAGAAACTAAATAGAGCACACACAAAGAAACAGGTCACCCAGAGACCAAATAGGCCTTTTCCGATAAATGCATGCTCATTGGCTGATAGGAAGGGCGCGGTGGATACTAGAAAGCTGATTGGCTAATTAAAATCTTAATAGAAGAGGAGCATATAAAATCGATAAACAACCACAGAATTCGCGCATAAGCCTGAAGAGTCCTAGAGTGGATGAAACGCGGAATATTCAGTGTAGCTTAATCGTCATATATATTTTATAAATTACTAACTAGCTCTACCTACGTATTGAGCACTTTTGAAGTAAATACTTAGTTTACGCATAAATCTATATTTTCGTATATTAATTTTATGTGAGTAAATTAAGTAGTTATATATATATATATTTGTTTATTGTTATATAAACATGCTCACATCCCGCTGCTACAAATAGCCACTTGTTTCAATCAAACAACATATATCATCAGGCAGCGACTTGACTATTCAAAAGTTCAATGAATATCCTATATAGGTATATTCATTGAACTTTTGAATAGTCAAGTCGCTGCCTGATGATATATGTTGTTTGATTGAAACAAGTGGCTATTTGTAGCAGCGGGATGTGAGCATATTTATATAACAATAAACAAGTATTATCAGCTCTTTTTATTGAGCACTATCTAACAACCTCGTTGAATTCATTAGTCCATTACTTTTGAATATAAAAAAACGAGTATATATATATATATATATATATTGTCCGATGTAAATTATGTTCCCTATTAACTATATCACATCTCAATTATCTCACTTATCACTTATTTCATCTATCAATTATACAACTTATCAAATTGATCCGATATAAATTATGTCCAAGTATTTTGCCTATCAATAACGTCATCTATCAATTATTACAACTCAGTCATCTATGAATTATTTCACATCGCAATTAAGTAACCTGCTAATTCTGTCGCTAACGGAACGTTTCAAGTCCACCTCATTCTTCTTAAGAGTATTTTGTGGCTATATCCTACACCTAATTTAAGATGCTATCTGTGTTGTGTTGTTGAATGTATACATAATTTCTAACTTGTACTTTTAAAATGTTTGCTAAAATCATATATACACTTGACAATTCTTTTGCTGTTATTCTAAAAAATCAACAGAGACGAATTTATCAACATATGATTTATTTACAGTTAAGTTTTTTGCACATCGACAAAGAGATAGAGGCGTTATGTTATGTTGTTAGTCTACTGGAAAACACCGAAACTATTAAAATGGTCGGTTAATATGATTATGATTATAATGGTCGATTATTATTCTTGGTAAAAGTATATTGTTAGACTGAAACATTTTAAGGGTGCAAAAAGTTATATTAAGTTGAAATATTTACATTTAATAGTTGTTAGGAATGTTAACTTGATGTTACTTTGACAGACGGAATTCAAGCTAACCATAATATAAGCAAAAATACGTGACAAAATATTTAGCAAAGATCTATAAGCTACCTGTAGCGATGAAGTAATAAAAGTATTAATTTTTAGAGGTGGACGTGGGAGATGAGTTTTCGATATGCAACGCGTTAGAAACAGATGGGGTTTTATGACTGGACACGCAATGGAGGTCAGAAGAAAAATGTAATCTTATACAAAGCGTGGCAACTCAGAAAAAGAACACAGCAAAAGAAAAATAATTATATTTAAAAATATAATTTCCGTCTGAGCGTTTTCACTTTCGGAGAGAAGCACCTTCAATTTCATGACGCTTGGAAGAGACGCATGCAAAGAAGATTTGATGTATGTTTTGCTGGTGTTCTATCCGACAATGATTTCTATAAACTGTTAATTTATGTATACATAAATCAACACCCAATAGAGAATATCCTAGACGAATCATACACAGAACGCGAAGACTCATAAGAGACCTATTTTAGAAACACACATTTCTTAAACAGATATCCGTATATATATACAAGACAAACATATATACGCTCACTATGCGGCTACGATGGTTATATACACCCCAGTATATAACATAACAGTTGGTGCTGTTTCAAAACCCTTTATATTATATATTATCCGTGTGAATCCCCCATTATGTAACAGTTAGTTGTAGGGGTTTGTTGGTGTGTGACGCGTTAACAGAGAGGTGTCAATCACACTCTCTTCTCTGTATCTCTCCCCTAATGTTTATGTTATCTCTTATATAGACATCAATCCACATTTCTGGGAATATAAACATTAAGATATTACATTCTTGTTTTCTATTTTGCATTGCGCAATTCATTACTTCCGCCTGGAATGTAAGCATTTTTTTGTTTCCGAGATTAATTAAAATTCTGGGCATTTTATGGGACACAATAATGTAGATCAAAATCCATCTAGAATGTGCGTGTGTGCATACCTCTGCTTCCTCGGCGTCGCCACGTCTCCATATCTAACATCTGTTTGTTCTATTGACAGTTCTCTACAACTTGATCTGGCATCTGTACTAACTTGTCTTGCATAATTTCATTAATTGCCTTGTGCTACTCTATGATTGAAAATTAAAACTTAAGAAAGTGTTTTTTCTTTTTCTTCCAGTTTATTTAAAGTCGTCTGTTTGGCTTCTTTTGGGCTAATCCTGTTTGTTGTCACATTCTGATTAGCTGCTTAACTTTACTAGCACTCGGCATATTTGGCGGTTAGTGTGGGTTTCCGGTCCAGACCTACCAAACAGTTACGAGAATCTGGTTCGCAATATGCACTATACATTTTTTTAATATGTAATTATGACAACGAAAATTAAATCTAATATTTTATGTTCTACACGTGGGTATCCAAATAAAGCTACAATTATGATCATAGGAATATTCACTTTGATGCATGTTAAATATAATGCATGTGATAGACCGCCTATTAGTGGGATAAATATTTTGCCTGAGAGATGGGCCACCCAGAACTTAGTGTTCCGCTTTTAAAAAGAAATGGCTTTTTAAAAAATAAGGCTATATGCTGAGGAAGCGAACCACTTGAGATCCTATGGAATTTATGTTTATTCCAGTTAATGAATTTTTTATATCTAGAATATAACAGAAAATCGGAGTAAAGTGATCTCACTGTGTGATCAATCAATTAACAACTGACGTCTATATTTTCCAAGCTATATACGAGGGGCGTGCAATAAGTAATGCCCCTGACCCACTTCCCATAGCAGTAGAGCAACGAAACTTGGCACAGTTAATAGTCTTTCTCTACATAGGAACCACCCAGAGTTATGCACTTCTCCCATCGTTTAATGCAGCTCTGGAGACTGTTTTTGTAGAACACCTCAAGTTGGTCCCTCAACCACGACGTGACTTCAGAAATCAAGGCTGCATCATCTGGGAAACGCTTTCCTTTGAAAAACAACTTCATGGCTGGGAAGAGGTGAAAGTCAAAAGGGTGCAAGGTCAGGAGAGTAGGGAGGACGGGGTTGGATTTCATAACCACACGCCCGTGCTTCTGATCTGGAGACATACGAGTTGTGGACCGGAGTGTTGTCCTGCAGGAGGAGGGTACCTCTGCTGATTTTGCCCCGCCACTTGATTTTGATAGCTTCCCTTAATTTCCTCAAAGGTGAAGCATAATAGTCTCCTGTAATTGTGGTACCCTTTGCTAGGAAATCTGTCATCACTACTCCGTCCTGGTCCCAGAAGACTGTGAGCCTGACCTTTCCAGCGGAGGGCTGCACCCTTGCCTTCTTTGGAGGTGGTGAGTCCAAGTGCTTCCACTGCATTGACTGGGTTTGGGTCTCTGGATCATAGTGATGGACCCCGGTTTCATCATGTGTAATCAGTCTTTTGAAAAACTTTCACTCATCTTCTTGGCACATCTCCAAATAATTCCTCGAGCACTTGGCGCATTCTCGCTTCTGGAATGGTGTGAGCAACCTGGGAATCCATCTGGCAGACACCTTATGCATATGTAAATGGTCATGAATGATAGTTTTTACAGACCCTGTACTAATCTTGACATCTTGGGCTATTTGGCGAATACTAATGCGCTGATCTTCCAAAATGACAGCCTCAACTTGACAGACAGATATCTCATCAATGGCAGAAGAGCTGTTTCCACAGACTTCCGGCCATGTTTGAATTCACGATGCCAGTGTTTTACAAGGTCATATGATGAGGCATTATCACCATAAGTTTCTTTCATTTCATCAAGTCTCGTGTGGTGTGCGTCCTTTCAAATACAAAAACGGAATCACTGCTCGACATTCAACAGGCTCCATTTCACACCTGACTCAGTTCAAACACCTGTAAAACAGAAACCACAATTAGTTCAGAGCTGTAATTTGCCACATAACCCGTAGAGATATAAATCATTGCACATGCAAAATTTCAGCTAGATCAAACAACTAGAAGTGGGTCAGGGGCATTACTTATTGCACGCCCTTCGTAAAAGGATGAGAAATGTTAGGTTTTAAGCTTGGACTTGTAATCGCGCTGATAGTTTTACTTATCAGAATGCGATTCTGTAAGTCTTATGACAAGTCTGTGATCAGTCGATAAATCAAGTACATTTTAATGTCATAAAATTAAATATTGCTACTTGTTGTAAACTGTGTTATGGCGCTTACCGACACCATTATAATTGATGCTACAACTAATGTATAAAGTAACACCAAATTCGGACGAGAATCACAACCGAACGATCACGGTCGATTCAGCGAAAGTGCATACCGCAAGTTAGCGGTGGTTCAGTTCGAAATTACTGGAAAGTTACCGACGATTATCGTAAAAGGCATACAGTAAAGCGACTCAAACAGTGTTAATATTCGTACCAGGACAATCAAAACGGTTCGAAACATGCAAATAACACCTTAAATTTTGTTTTCAATTTTGTTTTTGTTTTTGTGGGGGGGGTCGCTGGAAATCGGTAATCCTGCAGGATGCCAGGTATTCAGCCACTATTTCAGAGACTTCAACGATGAAATAATTTTAGGATTATAATTATCACTTTAATCGTAATTGCTGTGATTGCTAATCCACTTGGTTCACCAGGTAGTTTTTCAATCTTATTTTTTTTTTCATGAGCTCGGTAACACTTCCAGTTACTGAAATGATGGAGACCTTCCAAAGTTTCCAGTTTTTTGGGGTTTTTTTTTTTCATTTTATGCAAAAGAACATGGAATTTTGTTATCTCTCCCCACCCCCACCCCTCTCTCTCTCTCTCTCTTTCTTTCTTTCGCTTTCTCTCTCTCTCTCTCTCTCGCTTTTTCTCTTTCTCTATCTCTTCCTTTCCTCGCTCTCGCTCTCTCTCTCTCTCTCTCTCTCTTTCAACTGGTTTAGTGAGCATCATTAGCGACATTGACTTCAACTATGGTTACTGCTTTCTTCTTCTTACCTTATGTCACTATGTTGAGCTTAACAGCTCCTTACATCACAAATAACAATTTGTATGATTATTCAACTGCTATGATGTTTAAATTCTATGTTTAAGTCTACGAAGTTAGAGTGTTATTTGACTGTTCTTTCATCGTATTATTGACAATGCAGACATAACTACAGTGAAGTAAATGACTCATTCTGACTGTGCATATCGTGCACTGTGTGATTGCAGGTGTTCCGGCAAAGAGTCCTATCATATATTTAAGTGCCTGCGGCTAAGCAAAGTTTCCGTCGTATTGTAAAAGTTTCATATCGCCCATAGCCGACGAGAAAAGTCGATCTTTGACATTTCGACGAGCAATATTAAAAGTTGCGTTATGAAAAACGTAAAATAACTTTTCATAAATATGACCACACGGCGTTGCCCGGTTTATCCAATTTGTACGAACAAATTCGAAGATGTTGGGATAAAAGATAATGTAATGCTTTTGGACAAAATATATTTACTTATATATAAAAGGCACTTTTTCTGTGTGTATGTGCGTGTGGGTTCGTTCCCTATTGACTCCGCATCGGCTGACCAGGTTTCTTGGAAATTTCACTCAAATGTACTTCATGTCTGTGGGAGTGTTCTTGAATAGGTCTTGGGTCGGAATGCCTGTGATAAGTATAAAAAATCAAAACTCCGATTAAAGATTGAACAGTCTAATTTTGACCAAAGTTAACACCCTTACACAGCTTAACATCACAAGTGCATTTGAGAAGTTTTATCACTACACAAGCAGAAGAGTCTGGCATTAAAAACCAACAGCAGGTACTTCGATAAAACAGGGGCGCGTTCGAAATGAGTGTTTTTTTTTTGTTTTTTTAGAATAAAATTAAACCATGATAC
>NC_136487.1:59997877-60045377 GCF_053919585.1 Euprymna scolopes
CGTACAAATACATATATTTGGTGACTTTAATATCCACCACACTGATTGGTTTTGTTTCTCTACTTACACAGACGCAGATGGTAGAAAAACACATAGCTTCTCTATATCTCATTTCCTATTACAGACAGTTACGTTTCCAACCCGTCTCCCAGATCGAGACCAACAAGCTTCACTTTTAGATCTGTTTCTAACCATATTTCCTGATGATTGTGTAATGAATACTCGTAGCCCACTCGGGAATGTTGATCACGCTGTGATAATGGTAGAAATAACCCTAACTCTCGACCCAAAGCTGAAGAGCCATTGCTCAAAACAGCAATGTACTATAAGAAGGCTGACTGGAAAGCCATCAGGCATCTCATTAGAGATCCCCCATGGAGAAATATATTTTCTCTTCCTTCAGAGCAGTATGCAAATGACACCGCTGAATTGTTCAAAGCGTCAAGTGAAGTACATGTTCCCGCACCAAAGTTCTATAGCAAACCCCACTCTCCCCAATGTTTACTTCTGCTTCTACAGCTGCCATTCCTCAAGGACAATATGCATACCGCAGATTTAACCGACATAAATCCAGTAAAAACAGATAAAAGTATATAGAAGCTAGAAGTAATTGTAAGAAAGTAATGTCGGTGGCTAAGAGAGAATACACCAAAAACACCAGAAAACGCATTGAAGCGTAGAAATTAGGAACTCGTGATTTATTGAAAATCTACAACAGTGTAGTAAATAATGGGCAATCAACAATCCCTCCACTATCCAACAATAATGAGGTTGCTTGCACGGCAAGCGAGGCTAACCAGTCTTGCCAGTCAGTTTGCCTCAAACTCTACATTGAACTCAGCAAACCACTCCCTCTCTGACTTTCCTTTGTGGAGAGAAACCACACTAGATGATCTGAAAATCACCCCTTCTCAAGTACATGATATCATAAAAAACCTAGATACATCAAAAGCATGTAGATCTGATCTCATCCTAGCTGTACTATTTAAAAAATGCTCCGCTGAAGTAGCTCCAGTTCTCTTCAAACTTTTCATTATTATATTTAAAAAACACACGCGTGCCGGACGCTAACTCGTAAAAGATAAGACTGTAAACAAGCACGTCATCTACCGGACTACGATAACAAAGATGTTACGACGTTGCTAATTCAGCTTTTTAATCAGTCGCGGCTTTTGATCAGACGCAGTTGTCAAGGCTCGCACCACCTTATGGCGTTCGTCTTGGTGTCCTTGATGTATATTAATATAAAAATTAAATAAAATATTAGAGCAAATAATCATGTTGTTTGTTGGTCTCTTTTTATTATTCCTGCAGCTGCTTTTGTTATGACTACAGAGAGGCTTCACTTTCTACTGAGCAATTACTTGCATGTCAACGAGAAAGACACAAGCGATAATATGTGGGGATCAAAGAATTATCCATGCTAGAAATTGCATAAAGATGCCGCGCTTGGGTTTTAAATAGTCAGTCATGCTTAAGTTAAAAATCGCATTAGATTCGCGTGTTGACTTAAAGCGTCTTAAAATACCTTTTCTTTAGCTCACTGAGGCTACATCCTTTGTGAAAATTTAGCTTGCAATTTAGATTGCTCCATCTTGCAATTTCCAAGTCTTTTATTAAAATCTACACCCAGTTCAAGTCGTTAGAACAATTTAGATTACAAAGAATCTTGTTCAAAAACAACTGCGCTTTATTGATGTAGCAACATTCAAGGTTTTCATTATCTTAGGACTATAAAGAGGATGCTTATCTAGATGTACTTGTTGCAAATTTCTGTAACAAGTAAATACAATCTCAGAGCAAATAATGGAGTTATTTATTGTTCTCGCTAATTGGTTTTATTATTCCGACCACAAGGAGGAAAGAAGAAGAAAAGAACTACGATTACTACTGTTACCATTGCTGAGAGACTTCACTTTCTACTGAGCAACTATTTGCGTGTCAGCAAGAAAGTCACGAACAACTGTTTCTCTTTACAAAAAATATGACAATCAGCGTAGATAAAATTATTATCCATATTATGCTACAATAACAAATTTATCAATATGGTCACTTAGTTTTTGTGCTAACAAGTTATTGCTTATCAATATCCAAAAGTCATACGAAGGTTAATGAGTTTATAAGGTTGACGGTGAGATAACATAATGATGTTTAGTAAAGATGGTTGTAAATGGACATAATTGATTGTTTAAGAGGAAGGCTCAACAATAATTTGTTTACGATAGTTTAAAAACGACCATGTTGCAGTCGACTAGGAAGCAATCTCGTGGTGCTGTATTCAATAGACAATTAATTCTTAGGAATAAATTTACTGATGGAAATTCCGTTTAGTTTTAGGTAAGATGGAGGGAGAAAGATAAATTTTGATACTCATGCACTTATTGATCCGTGTTAGAATAATAACGTTATTATTTAAAAAGCCATTCTTAATATGGGGAGAAGAGGGTGTTTTGATCCTATTCTGTACTTTAACCTTACAATTGAATAAAAAAAAACATATCATAAAACTTTAATTAAACTTGGAAATACGATTTAAAAAATAGTGCGGATCAGTAAGTGCATTAGCACAGAAATCTTTGATAGTGATTGTGTAGATGCTTAAGTTAGAAATAGCATTAAATACAAATATTGAATGAAAACATTTTAAAAATGCATCTACTTTAATTCAACGAAGCAACATCCTTTATGAAATTTTACATCCTTTACGAAATTTTAGCTGATTTTCATCTTGCAATTTATGATTGTCTGAATAAAATTCAAAATCTGCACGCAATTCAAGTCGTTATAACGATTTAGATTACCAAGACTTTTTCCAAGACAAAACAATTGCGCTTTATTGATGTGGCAATATTCGATAAAGCGAAGATATGACAAATAAAAATACATTTATGTTCTTATATTTTCGTGCCATTCATAATGAAGACGTTTATATATTTGTCCACGTTTCATATCTACAGATTCAGTATTTTAATACAAAACGTTTGTTTAAAAAAAAACATTTTGCTTACAGACACTTTTTTAAACGTTTTAATAAAAAATACATTTTCTCTTGGTTTTTAATATGTGTACTTTTGTCATTAGGCTCTTCAACTTTTGCAACGCTTTTAAACATTTCTTTTATAATTTCTCCCATTTCAGTTAATGGACATTTGGTTTTGACTGTTTGTTTCTAAACCTTCGTGACTAATGCAAATTCGCTAATACAAATTCCAATGTTTATTTCTTGTTTACTTTGTAAGATTGTTCCATTAGACGCCATGTTTTCCATAATACAGCATTGCCTCTTGCAAACTAAAATTAGTATATTTCCACTAGGTTCCATAAATGATAATGTCCGGGTTTTGTGTGTCCTTAATGTAATGGCTCTTTACCGCTCGTATCTTATATATAAAGTAAAACGAGTCTGTCTCTCGAATCTTTGTATTTAATACCTTTCTTACAAAAAAAACAATGTTTGATTCTGGTCGTCTATTTTTTATGGAATGTTGGTCCATGTTTTTAAAAGGCAACATCAACAGGTATGTACTGGTGGCTAAGGGGTTTACGATACGGCTAACATAGTGGGTGTACCAAGTTCAATTCCAGGTTGTTCCACACATTGGGATGTTGACAACTTTGACATGATCGTTCCCGTAAGTATCCAATGTCGTTCTACAAAAGATCTAACTAGATATAAGAATTTTAACTATAAAACTATCGGGGGAACGAATGCACCCAATAATCATCTGATTCATACAAAATGAATCAACGATGATCAACAACAACAATAACAGCAACAAGAAAATGTATTTCGATTTGATTTCTTTAAATAAATACTTTATGCGCCTCTGAATATTTTACTGAACGTGGTTTTAAATAATGACCGAAATAACAGCAGTCACCACTAATAGAAACGATATATATTTAACCATTCGAAATAGTTCAGTTGTGAAAGTGTTAGAATATAGCTTTAAAGGGCATTGTTTCAATCACAGATCTTAACATCGATTTTCTCTATCTTAATCTATTATCTACTATTAATATGTTATTAATTTACATCAAATATGTAAGAGACTGAAGTACTAAAACTAGGATATTTCTGCTTCTTTGTAAACAAGTTAGTTATGTTAATATTGTGTTATTAATTGTAAAAGACTGAATTTTTTAACCTTCGAAAATTTACAACTTGAAAATATGCTGCTAAATTAAAAGTAAGTTTAACTAACTTTTACAATTTTCAGCATTATTCTCGACGTTACCTAATAGTTATTGTTTTATTAAAATTTGATTCAATAATAGTTTAATAACTGGATGATACTGTAATGATTACTTTTAAAATTATATTTGAAAATAAACCATATTTTTGTAAAAATGACATAATTAAAAAAAAAAACGCATAACCACAAGTAAGCATAAGATACTTGTTGTCAACGCTGAGCAGGAACAGTTAGTATCTCATGAAAAGGATAAAGTGTATATTTGCGGATTATTGGTTTAATGGATGCCAAATTAAAAAATCATAGGTTTTATAGTGTTTGATTTCGTTCGGTTGTTTTATTTTGCAACATATTAACCCTTTGAGGGTTTTTATGCTGAATCTAGTAATTTTGGGAAAACATTTTATATTTCAAGTTTTTAATATATTTAAATATTTATTCGTGTTGTTTAGTTTAGTTTGGTTTGGTTGGTTGTTTTACGGTATATCAACCCGTTGGGATTTAATGCCGAATCCAGTAATTTGGGGAAATGTTTTTAGGTTCTTTATATCTTTAAATATTCATTCATTGAGTTTAGTTTGGTTGTTTTAAGAGGAGAATTGTTGTTTTTGTTTTAGACTTTGCAGCACATGATTGAGTTTGGGAAGAAGAAAGTAAAAACGACGAGCAATAACATGAATGTTTGGTAGAATTTAGGTCAGGAATTCAGTACTTTCAAACAGCCTGATCTTGTAATGTTAATATATACGCTAATAATGTTAGGAAAGGTATAAACCCACAGTTTCTCTGCGGTGCGTGGTAAAGCAGCAACGTTTATACAATTAACGCTGGGTAATTAGCATTTTTTTCTGCCTTAAATGATTATTAAAGGAGTTAACATGCCATAAAACAAATAAACCAAGCGAAACGTGTGCTTGTTTAGAGTTATATACTCAAAACTACTAGTTAATTTAAACTAAACTTTGCACGTAGTCTATAATCAGGACATGCAAATTAAACTAGATCAATTGTAAACGCCATGATATATCAATAAGATAAAAGCTGTTTGCCATCGAAATGATTCGCAAATTAAAACCTTTAAAAAATAGAAAAATTTTAAATAAGTTCATTAAGGTTCTGAAATGGACAAACGCCTTGTTCTAGCAAAGAAGAGATGTAGCAAGACTCAAATGCTTTGTTTGCCACATACGTGTATTTCTAACACATTAGCATGAAGTTAGAGTAATGGTAAATTCCCTGGGAAGTTAACCGACAAGACTACATTGCGTCATAGACAGGAGGTCGACAAAGACACTTTCCATCCTTCATAATCGATAATATGAACTAGCCAACATATTATGTCTCTGAACTTTTGAGATTATTCGCAATATTTGGATTCTTCAGCTTACCGTGCTCAACTTGCGTGTTATTTTTACACTGTTTCGGTCAAGGTACTCTGCGACTTTCTTCAAATGTATCTTGTCGAACTCAGGACTCTTTCTGCCGAACTCTGTTGAACTCGGACATCTTTCTATTGAACTCAAGAACCTCCATGAAATTTCAAACAGAACCTTTTATTTGATTCACATGGATAGTCTGCCCAGTCAGGTCTGATTGAACGAGAGCATACTACCCTCGTGGATAAAAAGAAAAGATTCCGTTCGAAATTCTGTATAAATTCCCGAATCTGATAGAAAGATTCTTGCGTTCGACAGAAATATTCCTCTGTTCGATAAAAATATTCCTGTGTTCGAACAAGATAAACCTGAAGAAGTTCGAAGATTACATCGATCGAAACGTTGTAAAAATAACACTTAAGATGAGAACAGTAGTCCGAAAAATCAAAATAATACGATTAGGTAAAATATCTACTTAAATGTACTCATTTCTATATTAAATAAAAAATTGTGCCGGTTTAAAATCCTATTGAATGTATTATGTTTAATTACGCAATAATAATGCTAGGAAAAGCATGGCCCCATAATCTCTTCTGCTAGATTTAGTTTAAACTAGTTGGACGCCCGGCGTTGCCCGGCGTGCCCGGCGTTGCCCGGTCGTACAATATGCTTAACCATGATATTTTTATGTATGTAGATTGCGTATGTATTTTTTATATAATCACTCCTCAATTGAGTATTATATATTACGAGGAATAATTTGCCTGGTGGACTAATTCGCAAAAGAAAAATAAATAAATAAAAAAAATAAATAAAAAATAAAATAAAAAGATAAATAAAAAATAAATAAATAAATAAATAATAATAGTAGTAGTAGTAGTAGTGGTGGTGGTGGTGGTGGTGGTGGTGGTGGTGGTGGTGATGATGATGATGATGATGATGATGATGATGATGATGATGATGATGATGATGATGATGATGACGTTCATCAAATTCCGCCTGTGTTTGATTACAATATCACGTATGCTGATATCTGGGCTTGATGAATGCTCTAGAAAAGTCACGTTTTTATTAATTTTTAGTTTTAAAATATGAAAATGAAGAAATGATTTGCGATGATCTTCTTTTATCGTATATTGGACTCATTAAAAAGAAACATTAAGATAAAATGGTGAGGTCAAACAAACTTAAACACGGGGGATAATGCATATTAATTTAATATATACTGTAATATTCTATGGAATTCGTCTTGCTAAGTAAATGCCATTAGATCTTATTGTGTTCAATTACGCGTAGGGAAAGATATAAATGCATAATTTTTCTCCAACTAAGCATAAATAGTTAATCGTTGGCAATCAATCGATCAGCACCACCTGTGTCGCATCTTACGTATACGATAGCAATACTTCCTCTCAAATAATACAATATGTTTCTGTTGCAAAATTAACTTCCTCTGACAAGTCATTCTCGCAAAACGCCTGCACTGACTCCCTTTGTCGTGAACCAGTTCTTCTGCGAAGCAATTATTCGAAGCTCCTCTATAGAATTAGACCGAGAAACAAATGGCTGCTGACGGTTAACGGTGACGTAGAAACTAACCTAGATCTCCAAATCTACAGCTTCGTCGGCCTTCATGGGAGAACGAAGTGGCAAGGATGGATAAATGGATTGATGGATGGATGTGTGGCACAATTAAGAAGCTCGCTTTTGGAAAAGGAGCTAATACAATAATTAACCTTATGCTAAACTAGTTCTGTACTTGTGGGGAAGCGCGCTCGTGTCATGCAGGTACTGAGTGATATTGAAAATGTTAAAATATATCAACCAGGTTTGACTGACAGGTGTTTATAAAATTCGGCGGTGTCAAAATCATCCGAGGCCTAAGTAAGTAGCGATTAATTTAACTAGTATAAATTTTGATAAGGGTCACATTAGTACACGTCAGAATAATCTAGCTACAAACTGAATTGTACCAAAAGATGGGTGACGTGATTTAAAGATGGGGGCAACAGGTCAAGGGCGCTAGACAAAAAATATAGTCGAATGATAAAGGATATGAAATGACGCCACGTTTTCGGACGAAATGAACAAAGGTTTTAAGATCAGCTCTCTCCGAGAAAAATTACGGACGAGATATCGCTAGAGTATGTAGAAACTAATATTAACAGCAGATGCTACTGATGCCTCTGTTTCCGTCACTAAATTCTTAAGTTAGAAAACTAAGTTAAGAAGGAAATAATTTTAGTTTGGTAGGCGCTCTCTCTCTCTCTCTCTCTCTCTCTCTCTCTCTCTCTCTCTCGCTCTCTCTCTCTCTCTCTCTCCATAAGTAATTCTCTCCAATAAAACCTTGAAGAACTGAGCAAGATATCCGAGTGTTTTTCGTGCATGGGTGGTTTGTTCGTCTGGCTGGATCGCCCTAAACAAGGTATATGGCAACTGAGGCGTAAATGACTACTGTAATAGCTCTATAAGGAGCAACTTTAGCAGGAAGTTGGAAGGCAAGATTTTTGTTCACATTACGTTTTTAATTGTAATCACTCAAAATTAGGCACATTACCACTAATATCTAAATACCTACTGTGAATTAAAAACCATGCTTACAGGGACACTCTAAGTAGGGAGCTGGACAGCAAGATGTCTGTTAACATTAGATTTAAATTTTTGCATGTTAGTGCAATTGGCGAAGCAAGAAACGGTGGACGGGTGGTAATTCCAATGAATAAGAGTTCCAGGGAATAACCTATCAGAGTAGAATGTTTTCCGGTATAGAAGCACCTCTGAAGTGAAGGCGTGGGATTTTGCTGCTTATCGAGTTAGTCGGGAGTATTTACGATGAGGGGACACTAGTGGTATGAGTTTAAAGTTTTGCCTGTTAGTATGGTCGACAAAGCAGGGAAGAAGGAGATAATTCCAAAAACAAGTAGTCTGATGAAAATATTCCGATATCCAGATACCTATAGAGTGAAGTAGTGTGCTTTTAGTGCTGTTAAGCCTATTATGCTTCGTTTGTGAAGAAATTAAGAGAAGCTATCATAAACAAGCGTTGGGTCAAAATCATTAAACGTATTTTTTTCCTGCAAAACAACGTTCCGATCCACAATTCGCATGTTGCCAGATTATAAGCACGGACGTATATCTATGAAGTATTCTCCCTTCCCCATACTTTCTTGACCTTGCACCCTCTGGCTTTCACTTTTTTACCAGCAATGAGTTGTTTGTGAAACGAAATCATTTCCCAGGCGTGTTTAACCGGCTTCCTCTGAAGGAGGAAGTTTCATGGGAGTATGAAATTTACAAGCGGTCCCCAGTCGCATCTATATTCCTGTCAGGAGAGATGACGACGTTAGGTTTTTGCAACTCTTGCAGGAAGGTGTCGACGTCCTCCTACATAAAGCGCCTGGAATTCCCAAATTGGTCACCCATTTTAGTAATGACCAGGTTCAACGTTGCTTAACTTAAGTAATCTGACGAGAACCGGTGTGTCAACGTGATTATGCTGTATTTTCAATGTGATGTAGCCTTGATTTCAGAAGCCATGTTGTGGTTGGAGGATCAACCTGGGGTGTTCTACGAAAACGGTCGCCAGAGTTGCATTAAACGATGGGAGAAAGTGCGTAACTTTTGGTGGTTCCTCTGTAAAGTAAAGCTAATGACTCTGCCAAGTTTTGTTGTTCTACTGCTATGAGAAATAGGTCAGAGGCATTACTTATTGAACGCTTCTCGTATACGGCGCCAAACCAACCGCCAAATATCTATCAGACTTTTTAACGTTTTTGTTTTCTCTTCTCCCCTTCTCCTTGTTGTCATAGAATCCGCCTGGTCGTCTTACGGTCGGTTGTCGCACTCCTCATTACGAAAGCGGCATTTTCTTTATCGCTTCTTGTTCTCGTCGAAAAGTTATTTGTTTTCAGACAAGCGCAAACATCGGATTAGCGTACACACCTTCTTCTTCAGATTGGTTTGGCTTGCTATGAATTCAATTAAGATGTTTCACTGGCTCTGAACAATAAGTATGGAGTGAACGTTTGATAGAATCGCTTATAGGTCTGTCAGCCGCACCTATAGACTTATCACGGACGATTATAATACCGACATCTTGTTCTTTTTGTTCATTCTTTATTATATCAACGGAGAAGACAGAGATAAGAGTAGGGACAGCATATTATCTTATACAGCAACATCTTTGTATAATTCTTTTCTCGACAAGCAGAAATTTGTCTACATTTCTTATTTTTCTGTTTCATTATTTATAGAGTGTATCAATTCTGAACGCCGCTGAGGAGCCAGACAAGAGTCATTCAACTGACCATAAGTAGCAAACACTTTACTTTCCTGTTCATCATGTCTGGCTGTCCAGGCTCTTCAGAACTCGAAAGATGTCCACTGATTTTTACTTTTTAATTGTTTATATCGACGAGACAATGTGACTCATTTCCAAATCTACAACCATTTCACAATTTGATACAACAAAAGTGCGTGAAAAAATGACTTTTTTTGTTTGGGTTAAGAACACAAATAAACCACGATACTTGACATAAAAGTGCATGCATAAATATTGAACAAATTGCCAAATTGCTTTTTTTTACGATCATAAATCTTTATATATATATATATATATATATATATATATATATATATATATATATATATATATGTATGTATATATATATATATATATATATATATATATATATATATATATATATAATCGTGGATCCCTACATTGATGATTCCCGAAAAAATGAAATACTAGTGCCTGTAGGTATTAAAAAGTAATTATAGTAGTTCTTATGAGATTCTTATTGTTGAGACATGTATGTTGAAATAAAAAAAGTCGTGCATAAATCGTGATGCTAAAATCATTCAATCACTCTAGACCTACTTGAATGACACTTACGTTTCATAAATGTTAATTTCAACTAAGTTCTCGCCGCGATTCACGCCGGCCGAGTGGTATGTTCCATGCTAATCGAATCCAAGACGGCTTCATTGCCGTGTTCGAACCCCTTGACCGGTAGTATTCGTGACTCCCTACACTGATGATTCCAGAAAGGATGAAACACTAGTGTCCGTAGGTATTAAAAGTAATTATAGTAATAATTGTATATATATAAATTATTTTTCTCCACGGATATTAGTGTTTCATGCTTACGCAATCATCAGTGTAAGAAGTGATAATTACTGTCGACCAAAGGATTTAAACCAGTCACACAGTCATCTTTCGCGTTGAAGTCTGGTATTCAACCCCTGCGGTTACCAATAATTTTCACGGAAAAGGGAAAAAAATTAAGTTCTATATATAACATCGAGCCAAGCGGACAAATAAAGAAAAAATGATTTACCTCCTCCCAAAATCTTAAACACAAGGTCAGGTGTTGGGTTGATGAAAATTTTTCTATGGAATAAACTGGATTCGAACTTGACACATTCAGGTTTTCAGTTCGTGTTTTTAATCATTAGCTATCGTCAAAATGCAGAAAATTGATCAGATAGTGTTCAACGGCAGATGCCGGAACATTGGATTAAGTTGTGATTGGCAGCTTATTATAACTTTCTTAAAAATACACAATCCTAGTTGAAGGAGGTTTATAATAATATTTTTACTAAATATGTATTAATTATTTTTACCTACAGTCAGTAGAGTTTCATGTTTATGAAATCATAATTGTGGGAAGTGTTGGTTGACGAACTCGAACTCAGTTATCAAATCACCTGTGACTCTTCAACCTGGTATTCAACCTCTCGGCTACCAGAAATTCTTACGAGAAAGGAAAGAGAATTATGTTCTATACAGAATGTCGAGGCGAGCGGACAAAGACAGAAAGCTTATCAGATAGTGTTCAACAGCAGACGCCAAGTCATTGCATCATACTAAGATTGATAGTTTAGTGTAACTCTCTTAAAGGGGTTTAAGCCTAGTTGAAAGAGGCTTATAATTACAATCTTGGCTTAAATCACGTAAAGAATGTTACTTAAATATACGCAATTCAATAGTCCAGGTAAAATTTATTCGTGGCATAAAAATCTTGAGAATATCCACCGGGTTTATTTAAAAATGGCTATTTATATTAATATTTATTCATACAGACATGTACAGGCTTCGCTACGCTGGCATGACAATGTTTCGATCTGTAGTTATTAATAACTGAGATCTCTGCAGGCGAAATGTCAGGGTTTTTTTGTTTGTTTTTTTTTTTTCTTTAGGTATTTAGCTTTTTTCAATAAGAACACCTAAATGAAAATACAGACTTTTGGCTGAAATTATTAATAATTGCAGATCGAAACATTGCCATGCCAGTGTAGAATGTGTGTGTGTGTGTGTGTGTGTGTGTGTGCGTGTGTGTGTGTGTGTGTGTGTGTGTGTGTGTGTGTGAGAGAGAGAGAGATAGAGAGAGAGAGTAAATTTCGTACTTGATAATGATCAGAATTATGACTTCATATTGAGATTCTATTTGTCTTATCAATGGTTATTACTTGACGTCACAAACCATATTCGCCATTGTCGTGCTCAATGAAAAGCACAACCTGTCACTTCGTGGAGAAGTAGACAGAATGAGAGGGAGGATTGATAGAGAGAAAAGGGAAAAGGGATCGATATAGAGAAGAGAGTAGAAAGAGAAATAGTGAAACAAAGAAAGGAAATGAAGACTATTTCATAATATATATAACAAATATTGACTCAAAGTGTCACAAGTAGTCTAATGTCTTCTGAAATATCTACTAAGTTATACAACCAAATTCACCAACATTTGTTTCGAGCGACAGCGAACTAAATTTGAATCTTTTCTCATCCTATCAGAGGTGGTACCAACGCGCCAGTGCCCAAGTTATCTGACTCTAGTGAAGATCTTAAGATGTTAACACCAGGATCCTTCATCCTCTGACAATCTATGCCCCTATAAGCAGCAAGCAAGACCATGTTAAGCATGGAATCACAAATCCATAGAGTAAGGATAGCAACGTAGTTTCTGTGCATATGCAACCGCCATTTATTTTTGTTTTGTGGGAAAACCTTCCCCAACTCCGAAAGCAATCGCTTAGCCTTACTGCTCTGCATGTTGGAGTAGGCATCTTTAACCTTGGAAATCTAAGGAATAAAGCTAACTAGGAGGACTTAATGCAGATAATATGCGGCATAATCACGTTGACACGTCGGTTTTTGTTAAATCGCCGAAGTTAAGCAACGTTGCGCCTGGCCAGTACCGGATGGATGACTATTTGAGAATACCAGGTGTTATATCTGATCTAACGTTGTTATCTCCCCTGACGAGGATATACAAGCGACTGAGAATTCTATTAGTAAATCGGTTCAACTCGCCTAGTGCGAATACTGCTTTGGTACGGTTCAGTAATGCAGACCAGACAATCATGATGCTTAATCTTCGTGGACAACAACAAACAGCACTTGAATCATACATAAGAAATGACAATTTAGCATGACTCGCTCACCTCACTGAGCACACAAATTGAACACATCGCTATATATTATTCTATGTACCAATCCGTGACGCCAACACATACAGTGGATACTACTAAGTTGAGAAAAAAGTTCCTGCGGAATTTTTAATTTGGATTTAAAATTATGTATTTTCAAATAAGTCTTCGTTATAATACATTTATTTCATATAGCATTTTAAAGTGTGTTTTTCGCTCAATTTAATCGTTGAAATTACAATCGTTTTAAAACAACTATGTCTTCTTTTCAGAACGCTGAATACAAGATGGAAAAAAGGTAAATTCGCACTATTTTCTTATTTTAATTAAAGCTAAGCTGGAAAGTTGGTGAAACAGTTCGCGATATAAATGAAACGTTTGATCCAGAAACCATTACTGAATGCACAGCACAATGGTGGTTTAAGAAATTTCGTGGCGGCGACGAGAGTCTTGAAGAGCGTAATGGTCGAGCATCGGGTGTTGAGAACGATCAATTAAGAGCCTTAGTCAGAGTCAATTCACGCACAACTGTTCACAACTGAATTAGACTAACGTATACGACGATTTCCAACCACTAGAGAGAGATTGGGAAAACCAAAGAAATAAAGTGATGCCTCATGAGTTGAACACCAACCAAAAGAAACGCAGTTATGAAGTATTATCTTCCCTCCTTTTACGCAACAAGAACGACCCGTTTCTCGACCGGGTTGTGACTTGTGATGAAACGTGGGTTCTTTACGACAACCGACGATGCTCAGCTCAGTGGTTAGACGCCGAAAAGTGCCACGACATGTTGACTGTTTTGTGATCCGCGACCGGTCTCATCCATTACAGTTTTTTGAATGCAGGCGAAAACATTACTGCGGAGAAGTACTGTCAACAAATGGATGAAATGTATCAGAAACTTCGACAACAACACACAGTATTAGTTAACAGAAAACACACAATTCTCCTCTATGGTAATGCCTGACCGGCCCTGCAAAAGTTGAAAAAATTGGGCAACAGAACTCTGCTTCATTCGATATACTCTCCAGACCTCTCTCTTACCGACTACTACTTTTTCAAGCATCTCGACAACTTTTTGCGTGAGAAAAGTTTTAAAAAACCTAATCGATATCAAAAACAACGACTTCATCGCCACCAGAGCGCAAGTTTTTTACGTTACTGGCATAAATAAACTTGTTTTGCATTGGCGAAATGTGTTGATTCTGATGGTGCTATTTTCGATCAATAAATTTTTGTTTGAGCCGAGATACGTTCATCTAAATTTAAAAGCTAAAATCCGCAAGAACTTTCTTATCCATATGATAGAATTTTCCTACTGTTTTAAAATGTATTTTTGCTTAAAGTTTAGTTTCAAGATATTTTTATAATCTCAACAACAAACTGGAATACCTACTTGTCTCTCCAGAAATAACATTTGAAAGAATATGAATATGTCTGGGATTAACAGTTTTCCCATAAGCTTAGAAAATGTCTGTCATTAACTACTTTAACATTATTAAATATAATACAGGAATACACATTATTAAATATAATACAGGAATACACATTATTACCTGACGGCATTCACGATAGATATTTCATCTATATATTAATACGATAGCGTGTGTGTTCTTTTGTGTGTCACGCTTACATCTTACTCCTTCCGAGTGACTGTCGTTTCATTGTTATGACCTTCAATTTCTCGTAATAAATAATTTTACCAAGAATTCTTTATAAGTTTTTGTTTCGGTTTTGATTATAGTTGATGGCATTCAAGTCATCTATTTTTTTTTTTTTTAATAATTTTACTAAGAATTTTTCATAAATTTTGGTTTCGGTTTCGATTATAGCTGAAGGGAATTAATATATATATATATATATATATATATATATATATATATATATATATATATATATATATATATATATATATATATATATATTCTTCATAAGTTTAGGTTTAGGTTTCAATTCAAGCTGATGCACCCAAGTTATATAGATATATATTTTTTTTAATTTTTGAAATCACAACTTTATAAGAATCGAATTGACTCTATAATAATATATACAAGCATATTTAAGCGTATTTTACGACCGGGCGTTCCTGCTAGCTTACATAAATACCTTTTGAAGTTTTGACAAAAAAGCTACAATAATACCAGGGCGTCTCCATTTACGCTGAACATCCACAGAATGCCAACATCAACATATGAAAGAGTCACCTGTGGAATTTTCACAGGTCCCGCTAGTTAATATTAATACATTAGAGAAAATATGTTAAACTTTCACACGGGTATGAAGAGAATAGCACAAAACAAATAAAAATGCGTCAAAATAAAATATTTATGGGATTTATTTCGCCATTTGCCTGCCTATTTTTATTTTCGGTGCATTTTTCTGGGTTTTTTGTTGTTGTTGTTGTTGTTGTTGTTGTTGTTGTTGTTGTTGTTTGTATTTTATTCTCCGTGTGCGCGCGCGTGTGTGTGTGTGTGTTTTGTGCTTGCCTTGATTTACGTAAGTACGTACTATTTTGTGAGTGCATATAAAAGGTTTACTTATTCATTTTATTAGCATATTTCTCGTAAAATGGCTATTTGTACGTTCTGAATCAGGAACAAGTTAACGCATGCTATATACTTATACGCAACTGCTAAAATTGTGATTGTCCTTACAGAAACATTAAAGTTCAAAATAGTTATTCATATCTTGTTTGCACGTTGTCTCTTATCCGTGCATTCTTTTCTGATCTTCTCAGACGGAGGAAATGCTAAACTCAATACAGACCTAAGGGAAGGAAGTAGTCCATTTATTCAACACGATATCTGATTCAAAATTACAGACCAGTGATAAGAGGGTAGTAAGAGATCCAAATCATTAATCACTTATATATTGCTAGCCCATTTCATTATGCGTCAACTCTCTGGGTGTTTTTGAGGGACAGAATTCGTTACTAAGACCTTCTCTCTCAAATTCATGTCACGTAATATCATATTATCAAAGTTTAGCTAATTTCACCTCGACTTCGGTTAGTTGACCTCTGCTTTCGCCTACTACATTTCCTGTTGTTTTCGAAGCAGTTGTTAACCAAGCTATAACTTTAATATACACTTGTTGATATACCCGTCTAATATTTAACAGGCTGTCGCTCATATTTTCTTCAAGGAGATCAGTTTCTTTCATCTTAACGACCAGGATTTCATTTGATTTCTTGCTGCACTTTTCAAACTTTAAGTAATAACAGCAAAACAAGAGTAACCTTTTATGCAACAGACCCTGAGTGGGCTTTTAAGCTTCTTAGTTTTCATTTTCTTTTTAATCATGGAAATAGGGGTCAGGACCTTTATCATGAAAGCCTGTTGGTTGACCCTGGATGTTCTCTTCTGTAATTGGAGTGCCATTATCAGAGATGAAGGTTTACATGATTATTTACCTCTTTCCTTTTTAACCTGGATGCCGGCCTGTCAGGATATATTTTGGTTTTTATTCATATTTCTATATGATTATCCCATTGCCCACAGCTTTTTTTAATTAAAAGCTTCCTTCTATGAAAAAAGGGAGTGTCCCCGTCCGCAATCAAGGGATATGCCGGATGGCTTGAGGAGACAAGACGCAATTTATTTATTTAATACTTGGTCTGGGTTTACTTCAAATGGGAAGTATACTCATATAAGATTCTCTGAGAAACCCATATATAGAGACCGAAGATACTCGAGGGTAGGTTTCTAGGAGACATTCAAGTTCTCTCTAGTAAGCATTCAAGTACTCTCCTGCAGTCACTCAAGTTGTCCCATATATATATGTATGTATATATATATATATATATATATATATATATATATGAAAGGAGTTGTGTTTGAAGGCTATTACAACGCATATAGTGAGAAACATTGTGAATATGAGTCGCTGTATAAAAGAATAATGACACATTATTCCTTCAACATTACCATCATTCTTTTTTACATTGACTGGTGTCCACGGTGTCTCCCAAAAGCTGCATTGTAATAGCCTTCGAAAACAACTCCTTTTATACTACGAACAATGCTTCAAACAAACTACAACATCCACCTCATATATACATATGTATATACTTATATATACATATATATATATATGAGAAAATTTGATAGAACATGAATGGCTAAAGGAAAGAACTTAAATACATGTGTATATGCACACACACACACACACACACACACACACACACACATATATATATATATATATATATATATATATATATATATATATATATATACAATGGAATTCAAATCCCCACGACTATTTTTTATTTATCAGTTTAGTGGATTATTCTGTACGGCAATTTCATTATCATTCAGACAAACAAGGTATACAAACATATGCCCAAAGATAATTCACAGAAGAAAATGACCAAATTGATAATCTGTTGAGAAAATTCCGGGTATTATGTTGTCCGAATTTAACTTAGTAACATCCAAATTAGACGTATTTAAATACTAGAACTTGTAAAAACCAATTGCTTATAACTGTTTACAAGTAAGACAAGGAGAAATTAAAGGAAATAAAAACCACTTGAAATAATTACAAACTTTTATTTATTAAGGGAAAAAAATTGAAAGGGGGGAAGAAACAAGACAATAATAAAGTCTGAAGTTCACCTTTTAACGGTATGAGGTTATTAAAGGTTCTAGTAACAGTTCAGGAGAGACAAATAATAGAATTAAAAGATAAGAAAAAATTAAGAAAGAGGAAAAACTTACTTTGAGGTAAGAATACTTTTTTAGAAGCAAGGATAATTTATACGGAATTTTTTTAGAGAGAAGATTTTTCATTCTTGCTTGAGACAGCATAAAAATAAAAAATAAAAAGTATCGTTGGATTTTCTTCTTTTTATCAAATAAATCTGCATCTTTTTTAACTTTCTTTTATTCATATTAATCGGCTTGTATTTGGGGAAAAACATTACTTCACTTGATGTAGCTTCGACAGCTTAGTCGAACGAAAACTTTTTCTTATTAGAGAAGGCTCTTTCTTCTTGCTGCACCATTGAAGAGTATACACTTTCCTTTTTACTGCGAATATTTCCTGAGGATCAAGCAAATTATTCTTGTTTGCACTGTCACTTTTTTCACTTGTCTGAGGTTTAACATCTGCACTTATTTCTTTTCCTCTAGACCAGACTTTTGACTTGATTTTTTAAGACTTTTCTGCCTGAACTCAGCCGTCATTTTTCTCTTCATTTTTTGTGACTTAGACGAAGATTTAACTGACGGAATATGACCTTCATCTAAAGCCTCCCTATGTCTTGCTACGATAGGTTACTACATCCAGGTCCGACATTTTCAAACAACGACCTTTCACTCCCAAAGGCCAAAGCAGCAACTGTTTTTTCCTTTTCATTTTCGCTTAAATCGGCAAGCAAAGAATCACTCGACCAATCGTCAACAAAGAAACAGTCACGTGCTATCAGTAGCAGTCTACAACTAGTTGCATATAGGGGTGGGTTAAAGAAAGAAGAAAAGAAAGGGAGAAAGAAGGGTAGATGAAAGAATTAAATTCTGACAATGTTTGTACATCTTGTTTTTCTGAACGATGATGAAACGATTGTAATGACTGAGCGCCATCATATCTAGAAGTTATGAAAACTTGATCCATCAACGTATGCAATTTAAGATGATACTTTAGTCTTTTACTTCCGTCTGTTTCAAAGCGGACGAACGTTTCGATTAGCTGCTTCTAGGAACATGCTCTCCCATACTTTAGAAAGCTGTTTGTCTAGCTTATCTGTTTAATAGCAGTCGCATAGACACTCAGAAACTTACAACACAAAATAACATAACATGTTCTTTCTCATTGTAATTGAGGCCGAAATATATTCCTTCCATTATATTAATGTATGGTATATTTTCTTTATTTCGACACACGTGTGAGCTATCCGTGACAACACGACAGGCAAAAGTATGATCTTGTATGGATACACCCGCACATATAAATTTAAAAAATATCTGACTCATACAAATGCAAGCAGGCTTAAACAATGGAGGAAATTACGCATACGCATGCACCCAGCGTAAGAACTATCCAGCACACCTAATCACAATAAATAATTCGTCTATCTATTGAATAACATTCGACCACTTATATAAATTCATGACAGAGTAACGTGTGTAAGAATATATCCAAACAAAACTGTCAACGCTAAAATGATTTTTATGCTGTTTACGACGAAAATAAACGAACCGCTTCGGTCAAGGACCATTTGTTTTTAGACAAGAATGTAGGTAAGTTTTCGTTTTATTTAGAAACTGTCCTTTGCTTAAAGGTATAGTGAACATCTCATGATTATACAAAACACGAAGTCTGTTTCTCTTAATATAGAAAGTATTAACGACCTATACAGAAAAGAACATAAAGTTATTTTCTCTTTCTACGGAAGCGTATTAAATCTATGTTCCATATAAAAAAAAAAGTAATAACAGTATATACGACCAGTAAAACAATTAGGAAATATAAAAAAAAAAGTTGGATATTTTGTACAAAATCGACTCCGAAGTCAAATAGAATAAATAGAAGCGAAATATATATATATATATATATATATATATATATATATATATATATATATATATATATATATATATATACTCAGCCAATGAGAAGAGCTAAAAATGTTTCGATGAAAACATAAAAAGAATCAGTTAGACATCTATTCTGTTCAAGACAGTATTCAGTTCAATAAGTCATCACTACAAAAATATAAAACGATTTTTACCAGTTTCAACAGAAAACAACACGCGAACGCGCCTCTAGTGCCAAATAATCACTACTTGCAACAGCTCGTTGGAGAAAAATAAACACAAATTTAATTTTTGGTTGCGACCAAATTTCAAACAATTTCTACAGTTCATAGGCCACCTTCTCAGCTATATTTTGAAATAAAAATAAAATTACTGCTGATCAAAAGTCTTGAGAATAAATAAGGAATGAGAAAGACGGTTTAATCTAATTGGTTGTTGGTTACCATAGCAACTTTTCCAACATTGACGTTTTAGAGACGATTTTTTCTTATTGGCTGTTGGTTAACATGGCAACTTTTTCACCGTCGACATCATTATAAATCATAGCGGGAATGTCGTTCGCATGCCATTCTATTTGAGTTCTATAGAGAGAGTTAACAAAAGTGATGCTCCTTACAGTACTAGAGCTGATAATATTTCGCTTAAGACGTCGCCCGTTAATTCTGTTTCTCTCTTTTTTTTTTTTTTTTGCCGTGCTAGGACTGATAATCTTTCGCTTACGACGTCGCCAATTTATTCTGTTTCTCTCTTTTTTATGCCCATTTCTTTCTGTTTATTTACTTAATTACGCCTTTTATTTGATTTTTTTATTTAGTCAATTTAAGAAGTTGGTAATCATTTTTATGGATTGTTGACAATGCGTATGATATTGAATACAAAACAATATTATTTAAAAGCAAAGCCTGGAAAAAATCATAGATTACATAGAAAAAATGCGAGCATGAAAAGTAATATGGTTAAGATTAAACTTAGAAAAGTAAAAGTACCAGTTGTGAAAATTGGGAAAGAAAAATATTCTAGTAAAAAATATAATAAATTTATAACTTAAAATATTGAAGCATTAAGAAATTATATGTAATGTTAAATTGAATTTTAAAAAAATGCTTAATGCTGTAATATTTTAAGTTATAAATTTATTATATTTTTGCTAGAATATCTTGTCTTTTTCTTTTGCAGTTTTAACAACTAGTCCTTTAACTTTTCTAAGTTTAATCTTGATCATATTACTTTTCATGCTCGCATTTTCTATGTAATATTATATGCATCAATGTATAGATATGTGTGTGGGTATTAGCAGGCCTCCAGGCGTTGTCCGATCTTAAAACACGCTTAAATATGATATTTTAATTCATGCAGATTTCGTATTAATTATTATTCTTATACAGCCAATTCTCTATTGATTATTATATTGTATCCAATATATAATAGTGACTCTGTCGTAAAATACGCTTAATTATGATACTTTTTATTAATGCAGATTTCGTGTTTATTATTATAGAGCTAATACTCTATTGATTATTATCTTTTACTCAATATATAATAGTGATTTCAAAAGCTAACAAAAAATAACTTGTGATTCATCAGTTATATTCAAAAGTAAGCATTTTAGCACTCCAGCTTTAGAACTATCTTCAGATGGACAAAAAAACATTGAAATTTAACATACTTTAATGCATCAACGTATATTTACGCATCCGTACAAGAACACTTGAAATTTATTTACGCTTGCCAAGTTCCAATTTTTTTTTCAATTGTGACTCCTTAGCAACTACTTTTACCTGCTAAAAAACCAAATCGAATTTGTTCCACGGGTTCAAATCCCTATATATCAAATCATTTTTCAAATCTGTAGACCAAAAATTGACGGAGGAGTTTGGTAGAGACCGTTCCTCGGACAGACAGACAAACAGACAGACAAATCACCTTTTTTGCACTGAATAGGATTGCTATGATGACTGAACTTATGAATGAACTGAAAGTTTCATCTCCCTGTTGCAGATATTAACAATGTGAGAAAAACCCTTGTCATAAACGTACGTCAGAAGCAGGCGTGCGTCATTTAATTCCTGCTAAAAGTGCATTGAGAATGGTGGTGACTATGTAGAAAATAAATTCTGAAGCACAGAAGGTCGGTCGTTTTTATGGCATTACTTCCGTCTTCGTAGTTCTTCAGCTTTTGGAGTCTAAAAAAATAGGATGCTTTACTTTTGGAACGACTCTCGTATATATATATATATATATATATATATATATATATATATATATATATATATATATATATAATGCTCCTCACCTTGAGTTGAGCATATTGAGAAGTGAAACACGAATTACCATTAGCATATAAGCGACGCTCTTTGTGTAAACAAATCGAGCGGAGGTATTTCAGACGATGTCAAAACATCGTTAAACTCACTACTCGTTCAAGCAGCCGCCAATAGCGTAATGGTTAAGAGCCTTGACTGCCGTACAAACGGTCGGGTTTCAATCGTGGCTTGAGGTAGTTGCCTGTCTAGCCGCACTGATGAGCTGTGAAACAGCGAAACAGTACTGTATGTGGATGACTATATATATATATATATATATATATATATATATATATATATATATTATAAAATATTTATTTCCTTTCAATCTCTCCTCTTCTCTCTCTCTCTCTCTATATATATATATGTGTGTGTGTGTGTGCATTCAATGATTACATTCTTTTTATAGGTTTCATGATACGTATCTTTTCCTCTGTTTGTATATTGGTATATTTGTCTCAATATATGTGCGTGTATATATTATCTAATGTATATATAAATATGTGTGAGCTTATATGTATGGTTCACGTACGATGGTTTTCTCTCTCACACACACTTTCTATCTCTCTCTCTCTCTCTCTCTCTCTCTCTACCTCTCTATTTCCTCTGTGTGTGTTGTGTTTGTGCGTGTCTGTGTGTGTATGTGCCTTCACTCTTCCTCTAAAAGAGAAAGATCTGACGCCTCTACAAGTCCCCCGACTGTCTACTTCTAACTTCACCCATAAGCTGATAGCAACTGACAAGGACTCACCTGAATTCGACCCCTGCTAAAAGCATCATCGAACTGCGAAGTCTTATTTCATTTTTTCTTTTGGCGGAAATAGAAGATAGCAGATTATCTGCAATAACAAAACAAGATCAGTGTTCTTTTTTACGAAGGAGGCGTGTTACAAAAATGACTGCTTTTGTTTGGTTTACATTAAAAATCAAAAACTACAATACTTTACAAATATCATTAACCTTTAATTCCAGACACTATTCTCCAGTATTTAAATTCCATTTCAAATCATATAAATAACGTTTAAGACCTCGTGTAAATTCTACGGTGATTTTTATACCAATATGCATTATTATTTTTATTTATTTTTTTTTTACTGTAGAGTCACCATTTATCAAGGTGCGGAGGCCACTCAAGGATAAAGATTAAAGAGTGTGAAGTGATATATGAACGTGATGATCATCGAGGGTGGGAATTGGCTAGTAATTTATTATTTAAAAGAGACGACGACTCAAGAAGCGCTTGTTTACGTAGGGATTGAAGACAGCCATAATTCTTTGTTAAAATCATATTCTCTTTTAATGATAAATATTTCTTAGAGATAGTACAATTAAAAATAAATGAATCGCTACATTTCCATGAAAAAATTCATGCCATAGTAAGCTAAATATTTTTTAATGTTTACATCGAATACATCTCGTATTTAAATATATTTTGTATTTGCAATTTATGCAGGGGTCAATCACTTGAGTGATCGATATTACAACTAAGACAAGAAGACACAGTCAAAAATACGGCAATTGCAAAAAAGAAAGGACAAACACAGATGAACACCGTAAAATAGAGGTTGTATTGATTGCATCGAAGGTACGGCATGAAATAATGGAAAAAAAACTGGACAAATAGGTTTGTGACGTCACGAGATAAAGGAAGACTGAAATGACATGAATAACGTCTTTGAATGCAGGAGGGCTGGAAGGGCATGAATGACGTCCCTGAAACCTGAACAGCAAGAGAGGCTAGATCGACAAAAAGGTGATTCAGTTACCTGAACAGCCCAAGATAACGTCATTTGATTTAGACGTCTTTGCCTTAGGTAGATCCGGTCCGTGTGGACGTGACCAAAACTTGGGTTGACAAGAACAGGCACATTTAAGGTGTCGGTGAGCTCTGGAAAATGAACTACTGGATCCGGATAAGAACATGCTGTAACAAGGAGCTGGGAGGGGGGTCAGGAACTGTTGAAAGTGGTTGGAGCAGGTGCTGCCTGCAGGTATGGAACTGGGATATGAGCTGCGAGCTCATGAACTGAAAAGACAGGCTGAAAGAGGGCTGAAACTGCCAAAAGGACCTAGGGTAGAAACTGCAGAAGCAGGATCTAGCGAGATAGATTGGAGCAGGCGCTGCAGGAAGGATAAAACGGATGTCAGAAAAACAAGACACTCTCTTATCATATCAATTGCAAACGTTATGAAGATAGGTAACAAAACGGATATTCAGATACGTGGAAAGTATATTTGCAAAAGTAGTCGAGGTAAGTAGTACAAGAGCTTCGCAGTGGTGCGAGTTAGTGTATTCTATGTTCGAATTAGGCAGTGCAAGTGTGTCTGCACTGTTGCAAAATGTTAAATTGGTGTTTTCTTCTGTGCCTTTTCTCACAGAAAAGACGTTTCTACCGGGGGTTTTCCACGTAGGTATCTCAACTTAGCACCAATCCATGCTCTTTTACTTGTAAGATTATCACAGCGAGAACTTTCGTTTATTCCTCTATGTGCCTAGTGTCAGGCAGAATTTCCATGAACATAGTTTCTTAGCAATAGGCCTCCTATCACAGTAATATGTTCCACATATTACAGTGGGACATATTACCGTTGGACTGCTTCCTTGCAGATTACAAATCTAATGTTCACAAGTACTTGTCATACACCGTTCCCATAAGTAAGTAATCAAACTCAGTTCATTTTATTCATCATTTCTAATAGTCCCATAATATTCTTCATCATTCATCTGATAAGGAGTATAATATAGCGCGGATGTAAATGTATGCGAAATGGCGTCACCGACAAATAAAAGGGAAAGAGAATGATCACGGGGGAGACGTTGAGCACAGAACGAGGAAACATTCGAGATGTCGTGAGAGACGTGGATAACGTCTGCGTTCACGTGCGAGGCGTGAAGGACCCTTGAGAAGGCGATCACGTGAGAAACGTCACAGCGGTAAAGCGAGAATGAGGAAATAAATGTTGTCGCTACAAAGAACAAGCGAGTTTGAGTTATTTCCTATTCTTTGTCTTTGTCTCCTTTGCGATTGAAACTGGATACAACGTGGGTTGGTTCCCGAACAACGTTACAATATTCCATCGTTTTTTTTAATTACAACTAATGAGTCACTACTTACAAAGTCAAAAGCCACTTGAGGATCAAATTTACTAACGTGGATGGATTGCTGGTTTAATGGTGAATAATATTATGAGAGGATTGAAAATAGTGAATTGAATTAATAAAGTTTAAACGCTTCATGACGAGTATCTGTTGACATTTGATTTGAATCATGTTGTAGTTTTCAGGGAAGCAATCCTTACACATCAATGCAGTACACATGCACACAAAAACATTCGTTTGAATTTTGAATTAATTATAACATATTTTGTAAGCTAAAATGACACCTGTGCTTCAAGGTAAAAGTTGATGATAGATTTGTGGATTGCTTATAGTTTACTGTTTTTCATTACTAACAACAATACACATTATTTAGAGTCGCAATATTTACTTTGCCCTATTATATACCTTAATAATAGTGCATAAAGTTTTTCTTAACAAAATATATATTTTCTTACCTCTTCCCTTTTTTTTTGTAAATTCACACACATTTTGTAATGTTGAACTCTTAAGCAAAACACAGTTGGAACTAAAATAGCTTCTCTCCTCTTTTCTTTCCTTTTTTAACTTTGAAATAAAACAAAATTAAAACTAAAAGCACTGTCCCATTATACGAATAAAAGGGGTGTTGAAATATTTTTGGCATAATATTGGTTATGATCACAAAGATTTGGACGATTATATTTATAGCCAAAGGTGATAAGAACGAATCAATCAAGTACCAGACTCACTGTAAAAAATATACCCCGGGATACGGTTGTTCTAGAATACGATTTTTTCAGGTTACGATATGGAATACAATGTTTTTTCGGCCAAAGTTTACGGTATCTGCCCCGCCTTACGGTGTTATTTATAATGTTGTTTGATTATATACATGCGTATAATATACTGTACTGTATTTTGTTACTAATTTTTAATGCCATATTCCAGGTTTCCACTGTACTGGATCTCTTTGAAGTCTTCAGTCATAGCTTTTCATCTTGACACAAGAAGGGAACTATGCTCTGCTGATCCTGACTGGATTAATACTACCAATTTTCTATCTGGAATTCTTTACATTCCAAAGTTTGGCTAACTGGATTGATGCTGCCAATTTTTGCTTGGAACAATTACATTTAATATTAACAATTGGATAATTTTCTTTTCTCAGTGATAGTTATTTCTTTTACCATTCCTTTTTGGATGATTTTTCTTATACAAAAAAGGTTCATCACTCAAAAAGATATTTGGTTTACAATATATTGTGGCACAAGTGAGCAAAAAGGAACACAGACACAATTTGACATTTTTAATTTCTATTATGAATTTAAGTAGAAGAAGAAATGTGTGTTGCTTGGAACAAACTCCATTTAATATTAACAATTGGTTATTTTTTCTACGATAGTCATTTCTTTTACCATCCTTTTTGGGTAACTTCTCTATTTTAAAAATAGCCCTACAATCAAACCTTTTCAATGAAAATCGCTTCAGACAAACCATCAGGCCACTTTAATAAGGGAGCTAGGACATACTACTTTAAAGCCAAAAACTAACCAACGATAAATGATATATGGGTAGATTCCACCCCAGAAAATAGCAATTCTTCCCCTTTTGTCACAAACATCGCTCATGGAATATCAATACTAGAAGACAAAATGAGAGAAGCGAGGGCTACGACACTGTAAACACGAAAGTAAACTCAAAGTCCACTTTCTATTCTCCGTTGGAGGTACAAGGTAAGCAAACGACAGATCGGTGATAGGAAAATATCTGACTTATGGGAGGCCATCTCACCATCTCAGTAACTCTTGTCCTCTAGTGAGGTTTGGACTTGATAAGTAGTTAATCACTAGTAAAAAAAATCAATCAAGTTCCAATACATCATGTATTATCATTAAATGCTTACCATATTTAATGGTAATACGTGATGCACTGGATTTGATTTATCTCTGCCATAGAATTAGTTTGGTGAGAAAAAGATTTTACAAGCGATAAATGTGTTCTTGCGGTTGTTATGGTGTTTAGTTGGTTTTGAAATTTTTGCAATGGGGAAGGAGGTATTCAAGATTATAAAATAATGCGTGAAATTGCTGTTTTCGTAAAACTGTTTGCTATTTTTGAATAATTTAATCATGACAAATTGTTTGGAATTGTCATTCGTGAAAATTAGGAATTTAAATCTGACGTAGTGCAAATTGCGCATTTCGCTCATAAATTTCGACAATAGTGAATGGATTGAATAAAAGATATTGAATTTAAAAAAAAAAAACACATTTAAGAATATGTCATTTTTTATAATAGATTAGTTGTTTTTAAAAAAAAATTACATGAAAAATGTTAGGAAGACAGAAATAGTAGTTTGTTACTCTGTGGAACAGAAAATGAGACTAGGATTGCTGACAGTGTGGCTAAGTGCTCCGGCAATTTTCAAGGTACATCAGTGTACTTGTGCGTTGGTTTATTCTCACCGCCTTCTGGCTTTTTGTCACATCTTCCAGCAGCAGGAAAAAAGTGAAACAGAGTGCGGATGCGCGGCTATATTTAAATGCCAAGACGTGTGCGAAATGACATCATAGTAAGGAAAAAGAAAAAGACTACAAAAAGGAGAGAGAACATGCTAGAGAAGACGATCACGTTAGAGACGTGGATGACGCGCGAGACCATGTTCGAGAGGACAGAGATCTGAGAGAAGGATCACGATCATGTTTTATTCGAGAAAGTACCTGAAAGTAAATGTCGTTAATACAAACCAAAAAAGTCGAATTATTACTTGTCTTATGTTCCTTGTGACGTACTCTGCTGCAACGTGTTGGGTCCCGGGTGTCTAGATATTAACGCGTATGTAAACGAGTGTACTACATTACGGTTGTATTTTTTGTTGAGCTTAAAAGAAGGTAGAAACACTGATAGACAGAAATATAACAATACTGGACTTTTTCGCCCGTTAAAAACGGACCAAGTTTGTAAACCGTTGACTTAAAGTTAGTGTTTTATAACAAATCGATAGTTAAATATGATTAAATTTGTGTTTTTTGCATTAAATGATCCTATTATCTCTAACTCTGCATTGAACGGATACCATAATACTTACTTCGCTGCCCCTAATCATAACAAAGATCCATACAAATTTTAAACCATATAAACCCAGCAGTTTCCGAGAAAAAGTGGGACGGACAGACATATAAACAGACAGACAGACAGATAAGTATAATATAGATATCACTATTGTCGATGATGGATAGTTTGTTGTTAGGAGGGGCGATGCGCGCACTAGAATTAGACGGGTTGATTCTTCACAAACCCAACGCGCCAGTCAGCTCCCGATATCAATTTCGAGTTGGTGTTATATAGCAATTTGTCACGATTTCAAACACCCCCATGAGATAACATCGTCACTGTCGCTGCGCCCCAAGACGTTTTATTCGGCGACTGTTGTTTCAATCAATTGACAATCCAACCCACTTGTTCCTTTCTTCGATCAGCATAATTTCACCTGCATGTCTTCTTGTCGAATGACCTTTCCAACATAATTTATCTTTTCTTGCACCTCGTTGCCAAGTGCACCTTTCCTTGTCAACATGATTTCTCGATACACAGGGCTTTATTTCTGCCCTTTGCGCACTTTCTACTTCCGTTGAGCACTTCTGTTGAAATGTAAAAGTCGGTCATTTAGACCTGCGTATGAAATCGTGAAAGATTAGTTACTTGATCACGGTAGACCATTCTTGTATAACGTTTGTCTTTATAGATATTTAATTTCGCTTGAATATCGTGGCCCTGTGGTTTGTTGTTTGCGAATGAAGACAGACATAGCTTCGTTTCAGGTCTTCGAATCCCATGACCAGCAACAATCACCACTTCTTGCACTGATGATTCCGGAAGGATGAAACATTAGTGTCTGTAGGTATAAAATATATATATTTAAGAATTCTTTTTGAGGTACAAAATTTAATTATGGCTAAATACAGACCAATTAACATTTTTTAATCGCAATTTTCCTCGATTTAGTTCTGTTGAGTGAGGAACGAACCCCAGTTAACTAGCTTTTTTATTTTTTTTTATTTTTTTAATGATCACGTTAGTTGGTCTGTATTTAGCCATAATTTAATTTTGTACTTCAGAAAGAATTTTCAAATATTTCAAGACCAGATTTAATCAATAGATTAAATACGTTAGTAAAAATTAAAAGTAAGATCAGGCCTAACCAGGCTAATCAGATTTTCTTAAATTCGTGCTTGAATAACAAAGTTTTGCCGCTTTTATTTTGTTTAAAATAAAGCGAGCTAAGTTAAATCCTGGACAAAAAATTGAAGGTGCTTTTATCTCCAATTTTTTGTCAAAACTTTCTTGTGATTTAGCACGTCTAAACAAAAAATATCATGCAATATGGAAAGATTCTGTTTGCACTTTGTCGATTTTAGAAGAAATTAGATTTTCAATATTCATGAACGTAGTCTTTCTATGTTAACGCTAAAAAATCAAAAAAAATTGCAACATTTGATTTTTAAAAAATTAGGTTGCTCGACGATCCCAGGTGCTACTCAGAATGTCCTCAATCTCTTTTCCGCACAGTTTTTTGAGCTTGAACTCAATATTCTTTTCCATGGCTTGGACTCTGCATTTCCTCTATATCCCCAAAACGAGAAGCGATATACGCTGAATTCGAAGACCTTTTTGCCCAATTAGAAACACTTTTTATTATTTCTGATTCTAAGGCTAGTGACGCCAGTTTCGTTTTGTGGATCAAAATGGCAAAGTGAACATTATTGTACAATGAAAGCATTTCGCCATAATAAACCTTTAGTCATCACAAAACCCGACAAAGGTTCTGGCGTTGTCATAATCCTGAATCACCAGGATTACGTCAATAAAATGGCGACTATCTTGGGAGAGACCTCTAAATTTGTCAAATTAGGTCCGGTAGATACACATGATTCTACTATCGAGACTAACTTTCAAAAACAACTTGTCAAATGGGTCAAAAGTGGTGTTCTTCCCACTTTCATTTCTTATTTAATCAGACCCACTGGTTCTATTCGCACTTGCCTGTATAGTGTGCCGTTGAGACCCATATTATCAATGATATGTTCCTTTAAACACAAGTTAGCTAAATGGTTGACAAGTATTTTAGAACCCACTTTGGAACATTATAGTTTCTTTTGCATTAAAGATTCCTTTACTTTATGCAAAACTCTACTCATTCTGACAAATTTATGTGTTCTTTTGATATTCCTAGTCTCTTCACTTGCGTCCCGCTGTTGGAGACTATTAATATTTGTGCTGACGCCTTATATCGGAGTCAACTTCCAACTCCCCAATTCCCGAAAATATTTTCGCAGAATTGATGAAATTCGACACTATGTCGGTTGAATTTAGTGTTAATGATATCATGTATAAACAAATAGATGGTGTATCCATGGGTTTTCCATAGGGACCAGATTTGGCTAATATCTTTGTAGGTTATCACGAAGAGAGTTCCTTATCTGGTTTCCATAAACCAGATCTTTACTTTCATTACGTTGATGATACCTTTTGCCGATTTGACAACGAGACGAAAGCAAATTCTTTTTTCACGTTCCTTAATAACATTCATCCACCTCTTAGGTTTGCGGTAGACAAAGAAACCAATTATACTCTTCCGTTTTTGGATGTTTTTGTTCTTCATGTTTGTTTGTTTTTTTACTTCCGTCTATCATAAACCAACATTTACCGGCCTCTATATCCGTTGGGACTCATTTTGTCCTACAAATCAAACATTTAATTTAATCAAAACTTAACACATAGGGCTTTGATGATTTGTTCCAAGGTCAACTTAGATGACGAGCTTAAATTCATTGCTAAGGCCCTTTGCAACAATGGTTACCCCTTAGACATTGTTAGATCTACCATTTATAAGAAAGTTTTCAATTTTTATAAATCTAAAGAAACTGTACTCAGTAGATGTCCTGATTACATTTGTCTACCTTGGCTATGTAATATCAGTGTCTACCTTGGCTGTGTAATATCAGTGACTGATTTGCTAAACAAACCTCTTTGTCTGTACAACAGTATTATTTTGCATCGAACCCACGCGTTGTTTTTTTCAACCAGGTTGTCGTCCATTCGTAAAGATGTTCTCTCCTCTCCACTATAATAATTCTATTATTTATTTATTCAAATGTAGCTGCAGCGCGCACTATATTGGACGGACATCGCAAAGATTGGTTTTTCACTTAAAACAACATGTACCATCAAAGATTTGTTATGCAAATTGTTCACCTTCGGATGTTCTGGATGATACATATGACTCTGCGATCTGCGAGCACCTCATAAATAACCGTGTTTATGCCAAGAGTGTTAGTATCGACATGTTCACTATCCTGAGCAGGTCACCTCTCCCCTGCAATATTCATGAAGATTTTTTTTTTTTTTTTTTTTTTTTTTTGCAATCACAATTTTCCTCGAATTAGCTCTTTTGAGCGAGGAACGAAACCCGGGTAGCTAATCTTTTTTCATTTTTTTATTTTTTTAATCATCATGTTAATTTAGCCATAATATATATATGTGTGTGTGTGTGTGTGTGTGTATATATATATATATATATATATATATATATATATATATATATATATATATATATATATATATATATAGTAGAACCCCTGGGATATGGTGGCCCTAGGATATATTACTATAATTCAGTAATTGTTCATATACTAATAAATTTAAGCCAAAAAGGAGAGATGACATAAAAAGTAAGCTACAAAATTATCATATTTCATAATTGAGCATTCATATACTGGTTAAAAAACAAAGACTTCAAGAAATGGGTTGATAGCAACAAAAAGTGTTTTCATTGTTAGTTACAAAGGATGCGACGGAGGTAAAGTGTTCCCGTTTGTTTCGTTTTCCTCATAAAGGAAATGTTTCTTTTCCTTAATGTTTCATTGTTAAAGTGTTTTTTATTTAATAAGTCTGAAGAAAGACTGTTCTTCTGAAAATTTTCAAACGACATATTGTTTGAATTTGTCGAAATCGTCTTGAAACAATTGTAACTAACAATGAAATACACTTTTTGTTGCTATCAACCCATTTCTTGAAGTCTTGGTTTTTGTTAAAACAGTATATATATATATATATATATATATATATATATATATATATATATATATATATATATATAGGTGTGACCGACGGACGAAAATGCTATTTGAACTTAGGTTCGACTATCCGACTGAGCCTACTTATGGAGATGCTTTCTTATAAGAAACCGTTGATGGAGAACGCAGAGCACAAGTCACATTTCAAAATGTCGCTGTCCGTTTCTTCAATTTCTTCTTTCCTTTGTTCGGTCTCTAATTGAATTTCTTAGTTTTGGGCTCGCTCGGTCATCGTCTGGTTTTCTTTAGAGGTAAATCTTACTGCGCAAGCGAACGCGCGCGTGTGCACATTCAAACATAGATACGCACACGCACACAAAGTCGGAAACATATCTCGCAAACACACACGCACACACATAAACAGACACACTCCATCTCTTTTACATTCTCACAGAATAACATATGCTCACACACCCGCATACGCACACACAGGATTATACGAGCGACACCACATATGCGGATACAACATAAATTATCTGTTTGCACAAACACTGGTTCTTATTTCATATAGCTGCAGGAACATATATGTAGAGACAGAGAAGTGTACACACACATATGCACAAGCATGCGTTAACAGATGCAACACGCATACATACTTGCATTAAAAGAGCCGGAAATACACAGCAACACTCAATGGCAGACACGCGTGAAAGCAGCAGCCTACGTAGAATGTGTGTGATAATAAGTTACAACAAAACCTCATGTACCCAATGAAACTACTGGCTAGTCAAATATATTCGTGACTTCAATGAACCAAACGAATTGATCTCAAAATCCCAATGCTCAACGTTAAAGTTTACGATCACATCAATTTCAATTACTGGGGAAAGGGTTATGGGAACAAATACCAAAAAGAACAGTTGGAAATAAGTCATATACCATTCACTATAACTATGCAATGCCTACAACTACAATTCAAGAAAATGGAGCTATTAAACCTGACACAGTGATATGGGACAAGAAGCAACCCTAGTAGAAGTTAGTGTCTCCAATGGTGTCTTTTTTACAAAGAAATCACCGCTTATCAAGGCCCGAAGGCAACTCGAGGATAAAGGTCAATGAATGTAAGATGGTAGTGTAGTAATCGTTAATGGTGTGGATTGAGTAGAATTTGGATTATTTAAAGGGACGGCTCAACAAGAACTTGTTTGCATTGGACTTGAAATTTACCATATTGCAGTCGATTGGAACAGTGTTCCACAAGCGGGCAGTTCTATGAAAGAAGCTTTGTTCATGGAATCTGCGTTTAGATAGAGAGTGGGAGAAATTGTTGATAGTGGTTGTACCTATTTACTATGCCTCCCCACGGGACAGAGTTAGACACCAGGGTCGTTTTTTAACGTGGAGAAAAGGTACAAAAATAAAAATTGTCTCAGTCGTGAAGGATTTCTCCTCCACCGAAAGAGAACAAGAAATTGAAGTGCAGCATCTGAAGAACAGATGGTATTTATTTGCTCCCCCACCGAGCAAATTAGGCACAAGGCCAATTTTTAATGTGAGGAGTGAAGGGAGGGGGAAGGGAAAAAGGGGACCAGCTCCCGAGAGGTGGGAAATGGGAGCTGGTTAAAGGTCAGGCATGTGGGGTTGCCCCCACATCTGGTCTTTGCTAGTCATAGCTAGTCATGAACAGATGGTATTTATTTGCTCCCCCACCGAGCAAATTAGGCACAAGGCCAATTTTTAATGTGAGGAGTGAAGGGAGGGGGAAGGGAAAGGGGGGACCAGCTCCCGAGAGGTGGGAAATGGGAGCTGGTTAAAGGTCAGGCATGTGGGGTTGCCCCCACATCTGGTCTTTGCTAGTCATAGCTAGTCATAGCTTGCAGTATCTGCCGGACAGATACTACACTTTGATCTTTGGCAAAGAGGGATCATAGGCTGGAACTCAGACGAGCACTTGCCATGAGACTAACGTTAGAGCAGAGATAGGCTCGCAACATCTCTTCTGTGACAAAGAGGTTGCAGAGAAGAGAAAGGGCATGTATTAAAGAGAGCTGTGAGGGAAATGATAACGAGATACCATGTTATGACATGAAAAGAAACTGGAATCTTAGGAAAGTTTCCATCATTCCAGTAATTATGGGAGCAACTGGATTTACGAAAAAGAATTAAAAAATGAAATAAAGCTATTAGTCAAATACACGCAATGAATAAAGTTCAAGAGAGATACAAACAATTGCACTTAAATGGCGGTTAGAAGCTTAAAAAGAGCTCTCGGGTGTCAGTCTTATGTCTAACTTTACCCTTGTGGGGAGATAAATAAATAGAAGGCACATACTTGCTATTGCTTATCATTATTATATCGTATGCATCCGAAAATTCTATTGCTGGCACTGGTTTCCCCGATATTTTTTAGTGAGAATTTTTTCTAGAGAGGCATGGGGTCATTATGGAAGTAATCACATGAAGATTCCGATAAAAGTGATTTTGTGGAACGAACTGAATTCGAACTCGAAACACGCAGGTCGTTAGTCCGTATTGTCAATCACTCAATCACCGTCCCCTCCTTATTGTCTATAAAGACGCTAAATTTGTCTTTCTTTCTTTCGTTTTTTATTTATCTCTCTCTCCTCTTCTCTCTCCTAATTCTTCTTTCTTTCTTCATTCCTTGTACTCAGTCTATCTCTCATGTTATCTCTTTCCTTTATCCCACGAAAATCTCCTCTCTCTTTCTTCTCCTCCCTTCTTTCACTTCATAAGTTCTTTCTTTCATACACTCCATCCTCCCTTTCTTTTTTTTTTCTTTTTTTTTTTTTTTTTGCTTTGTTTCTTCCTCCATTCGTCCTTTCTTCCTCGACCGCTTTCTTTGTTCCTCTTTTTATGTCCTCGTTTCCTCTCCTTCACATATTCCTCTGTGTGAATGTGAAGCTTTCATCAGTCTGTATGCATTTGTACACAGCCAGGTCTTAGTGTCTTGTGTGTTCACACACATAGAGGTGTGCACCTTGCACAAACTCTCATGCGCCCGCACACACACACACACACACACACACACACATATACACATACATAAATACATACATACATACATGCATACACGAGAGTCGTTCCAAAAGTAAAGCCTCCTATTTTTAACTCAAAATGTTAAAAAAAAAAAAAAAACTACAAAGATAGGAGTGATAACGTTAAAACGAACTGCCTTTAGTGCTCCAGAATTTATTTTCTACATAGTCAGTACTATTCTCAATGCACTTTTGTCAGCGATGAACGATGGCTGTGTATGAGTGTCCGGAGCGCGCTTTATCATAAGTGGGTTGTTGCTATTTTTAACTGAAAAGGTTGAGATACAAAGATGGAAGTGGGACTATAACAATGAGCTATCTTTTGTGCCCCAGAATTTATTTTTCTACATAGTCACCACCATTATCAATGTACTTTTGCCGGGAATACAATGACGCATTTCTGCTTCTGACACACGTCCATGACGGGTTGCCTCTTAGAGTCTTACACTGTCAATATCTGCAACAGATAGATGAAACTTTCAGGTCATGAATACATAAGTTCAGTCATCATAACAATGCAATTTGCAATCTCTGCAGCAGATCCATTAGGGCGGAATAAAAATAGGAGGCATTACTTTTAGAATGCACTTCATGTGTGTGTGTGTGTGTGTGTGTGTGTGTGTGTGTGTGTGTGTGTGTGTGTGTGTGGTCCGATGGTTAGAGCTGCCGACTGTAAACACGACGGTTGTAGGTTCGATCCACGACAGGGGAAAGGTGTATGCCTAGCCGAACTGATGAGTTGTGATACAATGAAACAGTAATGTATGTGGATCGATCTTTGGGTTTAGTAATTTGTAAATATATTTACACCCCAACGCGTATTTAAGAAATTAAGCGAAGCCCATTATCAGTTTGTTTACAAACAAACTGATAGTTTGAGCACTGTGCGACGGGCAAGTTGTTAATTTAATAGACAGTTGAGGAAAAATATTTACAGGCACTCATTCGTAGTCTGATGGTTGTAGATTCGATCCACGACCGGGGAAAGGTGTGTGTCTAACCGCACTGATGGGTTGCGATACAACAACGAAACAGTACTATATATATATATATATATATATATATATATATATATATATATATATATATATATGTATATATATATATATATATATATATATATATATATATATATATATATATATATATATATATATATATATATATATATATATATATATATATATACACACATACAGTGGGGATAATAAGTATTCGATACATGCTGGAAAATTTTATTTTTCATTTTAATAAACACTTACAAAACGGAATTCAAAACAAAATTTTAACTGTATAAAACTTGCATCATAACAAGCATATTACTACTCGGAAAGTTAGCATCAAGCAATCAATCGTCTTGATTGAAAAATTGACGATTTCACCGATTTCGATGACAATAAAAATATGGGAGCGTGAAACATTCGTTTATCATTCAATCTCATGCTACGGCGAATCTCTCTGTTAGTATATATATATATATATATATATATATATATATATATATATATATATATATATATAGAGAGAGAGAGAGAGAGAGAGAGAGAGAGAGAGAGAGAGAGAGAGAGAGAGGGAGACGGGGCGAGATATATAGCTGGCACTCCATAGATATAAGTGTTTTTGTCTATTGCAATCCCCTTTCATATAAAGAGATGAACCGATTCGCCGTTACTTTGGGCGAATCTAGTTTCTAACGTAAAGACTCAAAAGCTACCGAAGTAAATTCGTAAAACCGTACAAGATGCTCCACTGGGTTTTCACGGAAGATTCACATTTGCTTGTCAGAGAATCGCAGAATCTAATTATGTAAGAGTTACTAGAAGTTTCTGTTTGTATTTTAGAAAATGCCTTCAAACCATTTTTTCATAAAGTCTATAATTCTCGCGAGTATTACATTGAAGTCACGTAATGAACGTTCTATGTGGCCAGCCGACTTTGTGCGGACGGTTGCATTTATAGCTACCACTTTATTAACCAAAAACAAGCCCTCCCTCCACTCTCTCCCTCTCTATCTCATTGCTGCTCTCTTTTATATATCTCTTATAAATATATACCTCTATATAAACGGCACTTTGTATGTGTGTGGGGAGGTGAGATAGATAGAGGGGGAGGGGGAGAGAGTTGGACTCCGAAACGGCTAGGCTTATTTTATTTTTATTTCACACACATGTACCTTATGTTCCTGAGATCGTTCTTAGGTATTGCATCAGGATACTTCTGAAAAGTATCGAAAATCGATGATCGAAGAATTTCCATTAAAGAAGGAACAGTCCTATTTTGACCAAAGTTAACACTTTTATGCAACCTGACATCACAATGTAAACTACAATGAATTCTGGGAAAGTCCAGGATGACTAGAAGCAATGCCAAGATAAGCGGAGAGCATATACATGGTTTTCTCAAATGGTGAATCATTTAGTACTGGCCAGGCTCAATGTCGCTTAATTTCAGTGATCTAGTAAAAACCGGTGTGTCAACGTGATTATGCCGTATATGATTAGCATTATCGAAAGTGCAGTTTTGGAGATGGTGACCAAACAGAAGAGTGGAGGATGGGTTAACTAATGGGAATGAAATGTGGAAGGAATCTTCTAAATGGTGGTTGTTTAGAACAAAAATTAAGGTAAACACGTTAACAAATGAGAAATGCAAGGGTTGTAATTGGTTATAATGAAAAAAGGGGAAATTAACGAGAAATACAAGGTAGGACATGTGGATAGAATTGAGAGTTAACTACATCACACCATACTGCATAATGACATGGAACTGTTGTGCTGTATCCTCAAGCCATACAGAGCGTCCCCAGGTTGCGGATAGGGGAAACCCCTCTATTTATAGGGGGTAGCTTTGAATATTAAATCAAAAGCCGCTGACAATGAGGAAATAAAATGAAAATGAATACCAAAAATAATACATACTGGCTGGCCGTCGCCCAGGATAAAAAGGGTCCCTTACCTCGTTCACACACCAGACGAGAAAAGGTATTTGAAGGTGTGAACCCTCTTACCTCAGATAATGGCACTACCATGACAGAGGTCCACTTGGATCAGCCAACAGATCGTGAATTAGATCCTGGCCCCAAACCATCATGTGCAACTACAAGAAAAGGAAACAGAAGAGCCCTAAAAACCCAACCCTGGACAGTTGCACAAAAGAAGGTATTATTATATTGCTACCATTATTCAAAGTTTGAAAAATGGAGCAGAACGTCGAATGAGATCCTACAAGAGAAAATCAAGAATTCTGACCTCCCTGAAGACAAAAAGCAGACAACAGTTGCAAAACTGCGATCCCTTGTATCACAAATGACGAGATACATAACAGAAGAAGACGAAAATAATATAAAGCATAAAGCCCTAAAAGATGCTGAATATGATTACCTCCCTATTCAGGAAGAGGAGACTGAAAAAAGACTAAAGTCCAGATGGAGTAAGGATGAAAAGTGGACTTTAATTTGGGCCATTGAATATGCCGAGAGCAAATGTGTAAAACAAAAGCAAAGGACAGAAACCTGGAGGGAAATCTTCTTCTATTTCTGTCCATGGAAGAAGAATGTCCCACGGAGTAATTTAACCTCTCAAAAATATAATATTTTAAAAGAACGAGTGTTTAATGAGGAAGAACTAAAATACATGAGAGATGAAATAACAGTCCTAATAAGCACACAGGCTAACCCACTAGAGAAACCTATTCTGTATCCCACCAAATTTGATGAGACCGCAAATGTGAGCCTGCAACACCACCACCTTAGATCAGTGCAACAGTTGTCGGTAGCTACCCAACAGACAACCCTTACAGCACAAAGTCCAACAGAAGTGCATCACTCTATATCAGGAACTCAAATGCCTACAGAATCCTCTACACCAGCTCACTCTCACTATAAAGCAGGTAACACATCTGCATTTCCATCAACGTGTGAAATAACTCCTTCACCAGGAAAACCTCCACCTTGTGTTTTGCTTCCAGAACCAGATGATGAGCAATTGGAAATAGAAGAGGAACTCTGTAACACAATAGAAAAAGTCAACAATATGAGCATGGAAGAAAGGCCTAGGTTACCTAAAATACAAGCCTCAAGATTCTTTAAGTCATTGATCATCAAAGTCAATATTGCTCTTATAAGACTTGTTCCAGAAGAAATAGACCTCAGGCAGCTAAATAACATCACATATGCAGCTGGGCTGTACATTAGCAACAAAATACTTCCTCTGAATAAACACCAAAATAGAAATAAAATACCTAATGTAACCAAAGCAACACCAAAATGGAAAGCCAAGCTGATAAAAAAATAAACACCTGTAGAAAGGAACTTAGCCAATTAAAGCAGTTCATGAATAATCCCACAGTAGAAGGTAGACTCAGAAACATCGTCAAAAGAATCTGTACGAAATTTAAAACAAATTGTAAAAATATCAGAAGCATAGTGAAGGAACTGGAGGGCAAAATACCAGCCATTGCCCAAAGAATTAAACATCGCATGGCAAAGATTCATGCAAAGACACAGAATAAGCTTTTTGCAAACAATCCCAGAACTTTCTACAGGAATCTAATAAGAGAGGAAATTAAAATCCAAGATCCCCCATGTAAACAGGAATTAGACGATTACTGGAGACCCTTATTTGAAAAAGAGGAAGTACATAACGAAGAGGCCCAGGTGATCGGGGATATTATCAATGCAAACAAAAATAAAAGAGAAATGCCAGAGCCAGAAATAACGCCAGATAAGATAAGATCAAAGCTGGCACGAGCTTCAAATCACAAGAAACCTGGCATCGACAACATATCTAACTTCTGGTTAAAACAGCTAACAGCATTGCATGATCATTATAGCAGATGTTTCACCAGAATGTTGAAAGCTTATGAAGCGACACCATCATGGCTATTAAAAGGCGATACAAGCTTAATAGTTAAAAGCACAGAAACCAAAAACCCTAGCAAATATCGCCCAATATGCTGCCTAACCACGACTTACAAGCTGTTCACTGGATTAATAGCTGACAGCATATATGACCATCTTTCATCCGGTGATTATCTTGAGGAGGAACAAACAGGATGTAGGAAAAACTGCCTGGGCACAAAAGACCAATTGCTCATTAATAAGACCATTTTGGAAGATTGCAGGAAAAAGAAAAAGAAATCTAAATATGGCATGGATAGATTATCAGAAAGCATTTGATAGTGTACCCCATTCGTGGATACTAAAATGCCTTGAATTATATAAAATCCACCCGACCATACGAGAAATTTTAGCTGCCCAAATGAAGGAGTGGCAAACATCCATTACCTTAAACCATAACGGGGGAAGGATATCCATCCCAAATATAAGAATAAAAAAAGGTATCTTCCAAGGAGACAGTTTATCTCCTCTACTATTTTGCCTGTCAATTGATCCTCTAAGTAAGCTTCTAAAGAACTGCCAAGGTGCTTATAATCTAAGCTACAGCCGCCAAAGAGAATCCTCCAAGTTAATAAACCATTTATTTTTCATGGATGATCTTAAGCTTTATGCTAGCTCGGATAAGGATTTAGATAATCTACTGAAAATTGTCCACACTTTTTCTAATGACATCAAAATGAAGCTCGGACTGGATAAGTGTGCTATGTGTACTCTGAAAGCTGGCAAGAAGATATCTACTGAAAATATACAGCACGATGAAAATAGTGTAATCAGAGAACTGGATGAACAGGAAACATACAAATACCTCGGCATTGATGAAAATGAGTGCATCCAGCATTCAAAGATGAGAGAGAAACTAAGCCAAGAATATTTACGCCGGGTAAGAAAAATCTGCAAAACTGAAATCACAAACAAGAACAAAATTACGGCAATTAACCAACTTGCCATGCCAGTACTAACATATAGTTTTGGCATTATTGACTGGCCTCAGAAAGACATAAATTGGCTTGACACAAAGACAAGGAAAATGCTAACCTTGTACCGAGTTATTTATCGAAATCAGTGCATGCCTCGTTTGTACCTACCCAGGCGAGAAGGAGGTATGGGGCTCTCGGAAGTCAATCATCAACACAGAGCCACAATCGTCAGCATAGGTCAGTACATAATAAGTTCCTGTAACCCCAAGCTTATGAAAATTAAAGACCATTATCAGAATCGAGCAAGTAGCACAACATCTATAACACAACTTGCCACTCATTTTGAAAAAGATTGCCTTACAAATGATACTGAGAATCCAAACAAGCCTGCCACTGACATAGCCAAGAAAAGTCGGAAAAAATACACTAGCCAGTTCCATAGTGTTAAAACAGAAGAATGGACCAACCATAAACGGGCAAAATACCTACCGACTGAACTATCCCAAGAATATATTGATAGGGATGGTTCCCTGGACTGGCTCAAAAGAGGATCCTTCCATTACGACCAAGAGAGGTTGATATTGGCTGCACAAGACCAGGGCCTCATGACAAACGCCTTCAAAAAGATGTGTGGTCTAAGCAACAATAATAAATGCAGGTTCTGTAGCACTGAGGTTGAGAGTGTGGGCCACCTGATTTCTGGTTACAAAGTCCTACTTGGAGACGGTTATTATACAGATCGCCATAACGGAGTTTGCAAATACCTTCACTGGAAGATATGTAAGAAACTCAACATTCAGTGTAGTAAAAACTCCTGGGAACATATACCCGAACGAACAGTTGGGAATTACAACTACACTATTCACTATGACTACATAATCCCTACTGCTGCATATCTTGAAAATGCAGCTGTTAAACCAGATATAGTGATTTGGGACAGAGCAAACAAAAAAGCGACCGTAATAGAGGTCAGTGTACCCAATGATACAGGGCTTAACAGAGTTGAGAGGGAAAAGATTACAAAGTATCAAGGACTTATGTATGATATAAAACGAAATTGGAAATTAAAAGACGTTTCAATTATACCAGTCATCATAGGAGCAACTGGGCTTATGAAAAAGAACTTTAAAAAGTACATAGCAAGCATACCCGGTGAACCAAGTGCAAGTGAAATACAAACGATTGCACTGAAAGGGACGGCTAGAATCCTGAAAAGATCTCTTGGTTGGACTCACTAAAATAGGGGTAAATGTCAGACATCTGGTTGGATGTCTCATCCCCTGGAAGAAAAATGAAAAAAAAAAAAACATGGAAAGCTCGATTTCAGCTAGATCGCTGCAGTTAAGAAATGTTGGGCCTGATCAGTATTATAAGAGTAACCATTTGGGAATACCAGATGCTGTATGTAGGAGAATGTCGACAGTTATCTGCAAGAACTGCAAAAACCTATCGTCGACATCTCCCCTGACAAGTGACTGAGGCGACTTATGAATTTAATATTTCTATGGGATTTTCTACTTCACGGGAAGTCGATTTGACCCGCAGAGGGTAAGTACTGCTTCAAACAAAAAACCACCACACTTGCTGAATGTCGATCTCAATATACAGAGTGTCTTTTATAGAAACGGCGAACTTTAAATTGACAAATCTATTTTCTTTGCAGATTAGGCAATTATTGGTTATTTTGAATTCAGCTTGGTTTGGTAATTCATCATGAAGAGACTGACACCTGAGCAACGTTTGCAAATTGTTCACAAATGCAATCAATTTACTGAGAGAAACATTTGATGAACAAATAATTTCACGAAATTTATAAGTCAACTGGCTCGTGCGATTTCAGCCCATTAATGATATGTAAAGTTGCATGCCTACGCTGATAAATCAGATACAATAGACCACTTAGAGGACATCATAGAACGTGTTATTGCCAAAATACAACCTAATTTGATGCATAAAGTTTGTGAAAACTGCACCCTTAGATTACGCCATATATGCGCGAGTCGCGGGGGACCATATGCCCGCAATGTATAAATGCCAAAAATTAATCTTTGGAATAAATCTTATATTTGTATAATAAAAATATTTTTCTGTGATTTATTTTAATTCAAAGTTCGACGCCTCTAAAATAAACACCTTTTTTAAATCTTCGCCCTTTAGACGAAGATGTATCCAAGGCTGAATGCAACGGATGATACTAAAGAAATCTCTTGAGTTTGAACCGTGATTCAAACTCGCTAACTCTAAAACTGACTTCATATCAAACGAAAAATAAATTAATAGAATTTTCAGCACTGTCTCCGACAAATGTCAAATAAAATATTCGGCGCATACATATTCTTACTTTTTATTTTAAAAGTGAATACAACTTCTTTATATACTTAGTCGTGAATACACTAGCGACTTCATAAAGGATAATTAATTTGCATGTTCCTTTAAAGATGATTTTTTTTAATTTACTGGTCATTTTTTATGCTTTCTTATTGAATGATTAGTTTCATTTCACTATTACGCCCAGTTCTATTTGTGCTTATTTTCTACATTGTGCATAATTGCATGGTATTTGGAGCTGAATTTATGTATGGAAAAACCTCTACTAAACTACTTAGGTAAATTTTGTTCTCCAGACTTGTAACTTGATATATAAGGTATTTGGCCTGTACAAAGTCGATTTGGGTTTTAGTTGAAAAAAAAAACTAGCTGCTAAGAGGTCAAAATTGAAAAATTGAAACTTGGCAGGTGTGGTAAAACATAATGTGTATGTTGTATGAATCTGCAAATATAGACACGTTAATTTGTCAGGTTTTGATATGCACGTGTTGTTAGCTTAGATAGTAGCGAATGTAGCAAGAGAGCTAAATGTTTTGGTTGCGATTTTAGCTGATGGCACCCAAATCATACCTTTTATTAACTTTTGAAATCACTAGCATATACTGGGTGTAATATAACATTCAATAGAGAATTGGCTCTATAAAATAAACACGAAATTTGCATAAATTAAAATATATTAAAGCGTTTTTACGACCGGACAACGCCGGGTGGTCTGCTAATATATATATATATATATATATATATATATATATATATATATATATATATATATATATATATATATATATATATATATATATCTCCATATGTCCATAAATAAAAATTATATATATATATATATATATATATATATACATATATATAATCTTTATTTATGGACATAGAGTAAAATGGGATGGTTTTGAATGCAGAAGACAAATCTAATTGAAGAATCAAGTTTGCAAATGTTCAGATTGATGACTATTATTGTACAAACAACGCTGATAATGCGCACCAAAGGATTAGCAAACGTCACAAAACATGTTCTTAAAATATTTTTTGAAATACACTGTATATAATCCATGCTTGGCAATCGATTCGGACTAGACCATCGTTTGACGACTTGCAACATTTCGTAATCAAAAAAAAAAGTGTATTGTGGGGTAATATGTAATGGTGTTAAGAGATGAACAGACTTCTAAATGTGATTAAAGTAAGAATTAGACACAAGGTCGTGTTTTTAATAAGGAGAGAATACAGCTTCTCAAAATGGCCTACTCTGGATTGGAATAAAGATTCAAATTACTTCAGTCTAGAAGAATCTCTCTTTCACTAACAGAATAAAAAAAAAGATGAAGTGTAGGGTCAGAACATGCATTGCACTTTGTTTCTAGCCGTAAGACAAAACAAAAAAAAAGCTTTATCTTCCTGACGCAAAAAGAATTTGCTAACATTTTCGAAAAGAAAATAAAGTTTCTGGTTTTGATTAGAACCTGGATCTTCCATTAACGATATAAGGTTTATTTAACCGTGTAGTATGAACGCAAACAACTGAAAATCGAATATATTCAGTATTTACCTCCCTACCACGACCAGATGTAACACATCGGTCGGAAAGTGGGATTGCAAAAGTGACTAAGCAGTCCGTCGGTATTTCCCGGTAATGACGCCTCAGATGATTTGCAAGAAACTAACTCTTTTCCAAATAGAGATAATAAAGCCTGAGAGGGTGGACCTCATAGAACTGCACAAGACTAGAAGCATACCGCAATCACCAGGGAAAGTGCGATTTCAGAAATGGCCCAGACTCTGTTGACTTTTGGAGGAAAGGGAAAAACATTTCCCGTCTGAAAAATCGAATATGTTGAGAGTGATGCAACCATATGTGATTCTTTATAAGCGAAACGCCCTGATGGCGAACTTAAATTTAAGATTATAAAAGAACACTAACTTATTTGTCGAGAAGGAAAAAAAAAGAGAGAGAATTACTATGTGAGAGTAAGGTCGGTTATTGATTACTCTTTTGTTTGTCAGCTTTTGGGAGGTGGGGTCAAGTACGTCGGCTTTTTTTTTACAGCTTTTGGTTTCTTCAATGAAATTGTAGTCAGGAATTAAGCATTGTGAGTCCAAAGAACAAATAACCAAAAGGAAACTAAGTTGAAAATATACAGTCTGAGTCGCAGCTCAAATTAGACCAGCCGCTTTTATTGACTTCCGGTTTAAGAATAATCTGTCGTCGTTGTTGTTGTTGCTGTTGTTGTTGTTGCCCTGCGTTCATCGCTTGCAGCGATTGTGCTTAAACTGGAAGATAGCGTAACATAGTTCAGAAAAAGGCCCGGTTGATAAATCAATTCGTCTTTCAAAATAGAATTTGATCCCTGTAACAAAACTCTCCGTTTCCATCCCCCTACCCCTCTTTCTCTTTCATTCATATATATATATATATATATATATATATATATATATATATATATATATATATATATGCGTGTGTGAATGTGTGCATATATATATGTATGCATATATATTTGTATGTATGCATATATATATATGTATACATATATATATGCATACATATATATGTATGTATTTATGCATATATATTTGTATGTATGCATATATATGTACGTATGCATATATATGTATGCATATATATGCATATATATATACATGTATATATGTATATGTATGCATATATATGCATATATATACATGTATATATGTATATATATGCATGTATATGTATACATATACATATACATACATATATATATATATATATATATATATATATATATATATATATATATATATATATACATTAGTATACTACCCCGCTTGAATGGATAAAGCGAAACCAGATTGAAAGTAGTGCTATGTTTGGAACTGATACGCGCATAGATATTTTGGTCAAAGGAAGCACTTTATTATCACACGGCGATTGGTGTTGTCACGCATTGCAAGCATCTAGAAAGGGAAACATTGAATACATGGGGAGTTCCGAGCAGTCGTCCAGTGCCAAGTATTATAAAGAGATTAACAGATCATCCAATTATTTTTTGTTTGTTTGTTTTATTAGATACGTCTAAGAATCCCTATAAAAAGCTCCGTCCGTCTGTTTGTCTGTCGATCTGTTACGTTTAAATGTGAAATAACATTTCCATCATTGGACGTACAGATTGAATTAATGGGAGCAACTTTGTACATTTGGGCATTTGTGCATCTTAGGTTTGGAGGACATTTTTTGTTTGTTTCATTTTTGAAGAATCCCACCTGGAAACGGGGGAGGGGTGAGAAAATTCAAGGCTTTGTTAAAGTTTCGTACAACTTAAAAACAAAACAAACAGTAAATTAACACAACAGAAAAAATATTAATTATCTGAACGTTTATTTATTTAAATAATTTTTTTAGTTTTTATTAATTATTAGAATTTCAAAATAAATTATAACGGGCATTTTGTATTCATATGAGAACTAACAGGAAGACCCACCTTGCCCGTGATTGAATTACGATCAAAGAATGTTCCACATTTCCCAGATTTTTATTGTAATTGAAATCAGTGAAATTTACATTTTTCAATTAAATCGATTAATTGCCTGCTCTAATCGGAGACCTCCCATGGTGTAGTAACGCCTCCTCGTGATGACTTAGACCATTATACATTGTAGTTTATATTGCACTCTAGAGAGCCTAGTATTTATTTTATAAAATTATTATTATATAATGGCTAGAATTAAAGTTTAAAATCCAAAAGTTAAGTATTACGGTTCAGTTATACTCTAAATAGAAACATTCATTTCGAACGCGCCCCTGTTTGTTCTTTAATCGAAAGTTTTCGATTATCAATTCTTATTGGAGGCATTCCAATACAAAAGCTATCTAAGAACACTGCCAGACAAAGTATATTTATGTAAAAAACAAATCGGCCCAGTTGTTTAGGAGTTCATGGGTAACGAACTCTCTTACATACTCACACACACACACAAACACACACACACACACACACAGAGTTCCTTTTATGTATAAGTAGAGATGGATGACTTAAAAAAATAAACTTTGTAATGAACAATCTCTCTAAGAAAAGTAAATTCTAAAATAAATAAAAATTGTTATTATATAAAAATGTATGACCGAAAAAGAACATTGTTTACAAAATAAAAAGTTATAGTTTTCAACAATCATTTATCTCCCCTTGCCTTGAGTGAAATTCTTCAACAATGTAAAGAAAAAAAATGTCGTCTAAACGCAAAATGGATTCGTATAACACACTCTGTCGTCAGCGTGTCACTCTTAGGTTTGAATTAATATTTTTT
>NC_136487.1:60047877-60217877 GCF_053919585.1 Euprymna scolopes
ACAAGAAAATATGTTAACTAAAATTTAATATGCTCTTTATTTTTAGTTCATATCAAAACTTTAATTAAAACTGATTACTTAATGAATTTTTAAGATGAATTTGTGTTCGTATGTCTTGGGAGAGAATAGAGAATTTCCTATTTCATTTCCCATTTCAGTCATGTAAATTATTTATAGATAAAATGTTATAAAACAAATAAACAAACAAAAACTTTTAAGTATTAAATATATTTAAAAGAAATAAATTATGCCTGGTGCTAAAATATTGAATTTATCGATCGTTTTAGTTAAAAAAAAATTTTTAAAAAGACTGTCGTGAAAAATGCTTCTAACTTTAAAATATTTGGAAATATTTAATGAAAAGTTTTCTTTACTATTAAAAGAACGGACTGAAAAATATTCTCATATAAAAATTGTTCCCTTGGCAGTTTAAAAAATAAAAATTGTTTTAAAAAATAAAAATTGTTTCCTTGGCAGTTTAAAAAATAAATAAAATGAAATATTCGATTTCCTTTGATATCCTTCGATGGATATAAAAGTTAAAAAAAACAATCCACTTACTGTTATATTTTGTTGGATTAAAATTATCCCAATATGCAATTATAATAATTATCCAAATCGAGAATTATTTTTTCTCCTTAGGAGAATAAAAAAAAAAATGCGCGTTTGGACTACTTTCTTAAAATTACCACAGCCACAATCTAAGGCAACAAAAAATATTTTTATGGCCACATGGTTGAACACCGGAAACTTTAGGCACCTTTACTTACATGTTGATCTGGTAACCGTGGTTGTACTTGTTCACACTCTTGCATTTATATTCGACCCCATAACGGCGGAGTTACTATCTTTAAGAGTATATCTGAGAAAATTGACCACGTCCTGTCTGCTCACCTTTTGACTAACATTTACGTCTGTCGAGACTTCAATGTGGAATGGTTAGCACACTCAAACTCAGCTGATGAGGGGAGGTTCTGTCACGATTTCTCTATTACTTATGACCTAACTCAGATTGTTCACAAACTCATCTGTGTGCCAGACACTGATGGTCAGTATGCAAGTCTCCTAGACCTTTTTCTCCCAACTTTTCCTAAGCTATGTTCATTTTCCATTCTGTCACCACTGTGATTTTCCGCCCACTTGGTTATCTCAGTTAAGAGCAAAACAAACTGTAATAAGTTCTCTGACATACCTCTCCATCGTACAGTATATCTGTATGGCTGACCAGGATAGCTTTTGTACATTTATATCAGATCTACTTCTGCAGTCAATGTTTAAAAAGAAGTGTCCTCTATATTATCAGACCTGATGGAATAGATAATTGTAGGTATAAACCGCTTCATACCCTCCAAAAAATCCAGCAAAAACCTAACAGTCAGCCGTGGTTCTCCCCAGAATGTGCTTCTGCCGTTGCACACAGAAATCTCTGTTTCGATTGCTTCCAACATAATAGATGTACTGAGAATAAAGCCATCTTCAGGACTGCAAGCAACCACTGTAAAATAGTAATAAAGAACACAAGAGAGTTGTATGCTCAGTCCGTCAAGTCAAAAGTAGCTGAGCAGCAGCTTGGTTCCCACCAATTTTGGCAAATAACAAACAGGGTCGTGAATACAAGTGTGTGCTTTATCTCAACCATCATCAATGGATCTGAAGTAATCTCATCAGCATCAGATAAAGCAAAACTCTTTGCTAAAAACTTTGCAGCTAATTCTACTCTATGCGATCCTTGAATGGCCTCTGGGCCTTGATAAGTGTTGACTACTTTGTAAAAAAAAAAAGATAATAATGATTCACCACTTAAAAATATTAAAAGGCATTCGAGGATAAGAAGTAACGAAGGATAGATTGATAGTTTAATGACGAAGAATACTATGAGAAGATTGAAAATGATAAATTGACAAATTAGAATAACGCCCAATTCAAAGTAAATAAGTAAGTCAGTCAGATTCAGTGCCTGATACTAAACTTCATCCGTAATATTGTAACGCCTCCAGTGCAGCTCAGCTCAGGTGCATAGGCTCGTGATTGAAGTGCACCTGTAGCTGATATATGTGGTGCTACGTTACCCGTGGTTTCGTCTAGTGGTCGAATTCGTCTTCGGGTCGTCGTCGGTCTCCTTCATCCAACCTCAGTTCTGCTTTCAAATCAGCTTCCAACCGTCACCTGGGCTATCGGAGAAATATATTGCATTCACAACGGCGTTCCAATCAAAGAAAAGAAGTCAAAACTTAATTGGTTAACACAGAATTGATTATTGTCTTTGACTTTACAATATAATAGTTACACACTGCCTAGTCATGCAACTTAGGGGGCTGGCAGTTTTGTTTCCTTTACCAAGCTCTCCGTTCTTCATCCACCGTCAGTCCACGGGAAGGAATCAGCGAAAAAAGACGACAATTAGCTAAGTGTCTTGTTTTTATCAAAACAGTAATTCCTCCGCCCACCTTTTTGGAGTTATTCTTTCTTCCTTTCCTTTCCTCTCTCTCTCTCTCTCTCTCTCTCTCTCTCTCTTCTTTTATCGTATCAAATTGTACTACCTTTTCCTTTTTCCTCTCTCTCTCTCTCTCTCTCTCTCTCTCTCTATCTCTGTTTCCCTTATTTCTACTCCTTCTCTCGGCTTTTATCTATACCAATTTTTAACCCTCATTGCACTGAGGTGTTACTTATCATGTCACCTCCAGGTCGACCATGTCACTCAACAGGTTTTAAAATAACCTCTTCGTTGTTAACAGATTTTTAACAGTCGGAACAAATTCTCGTTTGTCTTTCTCTAAAAGACCCCACCCCGGCCCTGATGTGATAAGCGACAATTATTTATCTCTATGAGTCAACATTTTCGGCTTGCGACCCTGTATTGCTTTTTCTGCCAACTCGAGAATCTCATTATCATTTATTTATTTATTTATTTATTTCCCATCAAAATATTCACTATTTCTTCTCTCATAAACATCTGTTTTTCCTTGACCAAGTGTCAGTATGTCCCCCCCATGCCTCATCCTCTATTCGAAAAGCAAGATCATCTGGTGTCGCCAGGGATCTCGTCATAATATGACTTCCGGCGAGAATTTTTGTTTCCCAAATTTATTAATTCATTTATTAAATTGTGAGATGAAAGTATAATGTCGTTAACAAAGCCCAACTCCTTTCCATGTTTAGAATGGCTTTCGAAATAATATAACGTTATTATTTCCACACGATCAGCAAACTGCACACGATTGTTTAGAGAGCCATTCTTTACATGAGAAAAGGGTTGCAGGGAAGAGAAAACATCTGTCCCCACTAGATAAGGTTAAAATAACACCGTTATCACTAAACGGTTTTTTTTGTTTGTTTTTTTTTTACAAAGGAGTCACCACTTATCAAGGCCCGGAGGCCACTCGCGGATAAGAATTAATAAGTGTACAGTGGTCAAAGGGAATATGTAGTAGTAATCGTTAATAGTTGAAATTTGGTAAATTTGATTACTTAAGGAGATAGATCATCAAGAATTTGTTCACACTGGATTTGAACACAACTATATTGTAGTCAGTTGGAAAACAGAAAAACGGAACAGAGTTCGACAGGCATACAATTCTAAGAAAGAAGCTTTGTTCATGGAATCGACATTTAGGTTTAGGCAAAGATAAAGATTGGGGGAAATTATTGATAGTGGTTTCAGCTAGACGAGTGTTTTTCGTGAAAGTCAGGCCAGGGGAAGGGACCATAGATTGGAGCTCAGACGAGTACTTGCCATGAAAATAACGATAAAGCAGAGACAGGCTCACAATGTCTCTTCTGTGGGAAAGAAGTTGCAGTGAAGAGAAAAGGGCATCCCCCACTGTGCTACAAGGTCTATTGAACTCCTGCCTGGATGTGGCAAGAGTAGTCCATCCTTACACGCACTTGGCTCTTATCCAGGTAGAGAATTGTATCAGCAGTGAGATATCTACTGGAGCAGTAGAACGATATTACCATTTTTCCAGCAGCCTTGGCAACGGATTTAGTCTACGTATTCCATCTCCGATCAGGAGAAAAGATTTTTGAAGCATTTCTCATGCAGAAAGATGTTGAGATACTTGAAAAAGTGGTAGTCGGTAGGTGAAAGCTTTGGAGAGTGTTGCGGATGAGGCAGAGTTTTATTTTCTAATTCATTCAACTTCTGTAGGGTCGGTTTAGCAACATGCGGTCGGGCATTGTCGTGGAGGAGAATTGGGCTTTTTCTGTTGACTAATGCTGAGTGTTGTTGTTGAAGTTTCTGATGCATTTTGTTGACAGTACTTCTCTGCCATAATGGCATGACCTTCTTTTGGTGCAACTCTGACTTCAGGAAGTGTTATAGAGCTTTGTCGGCATCTAACCACTGAGTTGAGTGTCACCGGTTGTCGTAAAGAACACTTTTCATCGTAAGTCACAACCAGGTCGAGAAATGTGTTGTTCTTTTTAAGTAAAAGAAGGGAAGATGACACTTCATAACATCGTTTCTTTTGGTTGTCGTTCAATTTGTGAGGCACCCATTTACCAAGGTTTTTTTGTCTTTCCAATCTCTTTCAAGTGGTTAGATATCGTTGCATAAGTTATGTCTAATTCAAAAGCAAGTTCTTGAACAGTTGTGCGTGGATTTACTTCGACTAAAGCTCTTAATTGGTCGTTGTCAACATCCGATGGCCAACCACTACACTCATCATTTTCAAGACTCTCATCGCCATCACCAAATTTCTTAAACCACCATTGCACTGTGCATTCAGTAGTGGTTCATGGATCAAATGCTTCGTTGATATTGCAAGTTGTTTCCGCAGCTTTTCAGTGTAGCTTGAATAGAAAATTGTGCGAATTTGCTTTTTTCCATCTTGTAGTTAACGTTCTGAAAAGAAGACATAATTGTTTTAAAACGATTGTAATTTAAATGATTAGATAAAGCGAAAAACGCTCTTTAATATGATATATAAAGTAAAGGTATTATAACGAAAACTTATTTAAAAATACATCATTTGAAATCAAGATTTAAAATTCTGCAAAAACTTTCTTCTCAACCTAATATATATATATATATATATATATATATATATATACACACACACATATCACTAAATAAGTCAAAAACGTGACATATAGATGGAGCCATTAATTTAAAAAATATGATTTTATAAAGTACTTATCTTCAAATGGAATGTATCGAATTATTAGTTTACAAATTACAATTATTTGAGTAAAGTTACTAATTTTTCAAAACAATGGGAAAAAATATGTTTATAAAGCATTGGTTTCTGATGTGAAAAATACCGTTCAAGCAAAGCATGACTTCATAAGTGTAAATTTGGATTCTTATCCATCAGAAACACAGATAAACAAGTGGTATGCTTACTTTAAACGCGGTTGAACAGACACAAATGTAGCTGAAGCCTCATACCGCTCAATTATTGTGGAAAATATTTTTAAAAAGTCTACAATTTTAAGTTGCATAGGATAGTGGAAGTGTCTAAGATATAAGAAGGCGGGGTATTCAATATTTTGCATGAAGATTTGTCAATGAGAAAACTCTGTTCAAAGTGGGTGCCGCGTGTGCTCACAGCCGAACAATAAAAACAACTCATCGACGATTCAGAGAATTATTTGCAAATGTGTCAATGTGACAAACGAGAGTTTTGCGTTAATATGTGACAACAGATGACGGACAGATTCATTATTTCATTCTGGAATCAAATCAGCAGTCAGCTCAGTGGACAGCAGCAGTTGAAAGCCGTTGAGACTGATTAAAAATAAAACGTAAACATCAGCAGTCAATGAAGAAGAAAAGGTGCTTTTATTCAAGACAATGCATCGAATTATTCGTAACAATATAAAAACTATGTGAATTGCACTTTGAATTGCATGGTACACGCTTTATTCTCAAGGTCGTGTGCCCAGCAACTACTGCTTGTTTGCAGACTTAAAAAAAAAGTAATTTAGAGAAATAGATTTGGCTTTAATGAAGAAGTAATATCTTAAATAAAGGCGCATTTTGTGGCAAAAACAATTTTTACTCAAACATGGCACTGAATTGTTAAGAAAGTGTCGGAACCAGTGTATCACACGAGAAAGAAAAGCATTTCGCTGAATATGGTCCAAAAGCTGTTGCTTATCAGGGAGGCCTGGAAATTATTGCATAGCAAGTAAGATAATCACCACAGACTGACCCTACAAACTTAAATTAATCCAGAAAAAAATCAACGGTTTTTTTTTTGGGGGGGGTTCTATAGATAATCAGAAACGGTGCTAATAATTTGTTTAAGAAAAATTAAATTACCGATATAATTTTATAATTTGTATCAATATTTAAATCATATATCTTGATAAATAGTGAGTGTGAATATGAGCAAAACAACTTTTTATTTTCATTATTTTTTACATGGATGGACACTAGTTAATATATATACATATATATATATATATATATATATATATATATATATATATATATATATATATATATATTACAAAACTTTGTTGAAATTCAAAGACTTACATTTTTTTCTTTTTTATAACTTTTGTTTATTTCATCTTGAATTTCTTTATTACAGCCGTTTCATTAATGGGATGGCAATTTTATGATTTTATGTCTTCGAGTTGGTGAGAACAGGAAATTTCTATAAACACATAAAATCATAAAATTGCCATCCCATTAACTAAACGGCTGTAATGAAGAAATCCAAGATAAAAGAAACAAAAGTTACAAAGTTTTGTACTATATATGCTCTGCACCTATAAAATAGATACATTGAGCTTCACTCGAAATTAACGGTGATTCAGTTTTTATCATAACAGTCCCAACTCGTTAAACGAAAATGGTATACATTGAAATTAACAATATTTCAAAAATAAACATTTATAATATATGTGTGTGTGTGTGTGTGTGTGTGTGTGTGTGTGTGTGTGTGTGTGTGTGTGTGTGTGTGTGTGTGTGTGTGTGTGTGATTACTTCATTTAATCACATAAATTGATATATGAAGATATAATTTTATGCGTAATTTTTCAGTATTTACTTCAACATTGCTCAATACATAGGTAGAGCTAGGTAGTAAGTTATAAAAATATATATGGCACTTAAACTACACAGAATATTCCGCATTTTATTCTCGTAAGAATTCTTCAGACATAAGCGAAATATTCTATGTAGCTTAATTGCCATATATATTTTCATAACTATAACATAAGTATATATATATATACGTGTGTGTGTGTATATATATATGTATATATATATATATATATATAAATATATATATATATAAATTCAACAAAAAGAAACAAATAATTTCAGATTACAGATTGTATAGCACTGTAAACTTAAATTTCATATGAATATTAGTATCAATATTTATAAGCCAATCTCAACCAGATAAAAAAATATATATATACTTTAAATCTTTGTATACCTTGTCGAAAAATAAATTTAACTAGAAATTTTTACTTGTGTGTGTGTGGGTGTGGGTGTGTGCGTGCGTGTGTGTGTGTGTGTGTGTGTGTGTGTGTGTGTGTGTGTGTGTGTGTGTGTGTGTGTGTGTGTTTATAAAAATAGTAAACAATATATATGTGTTACGTGTGTCAATGTGTCAATGCGCACGGGCGTGGGTATACACGTTTGTAATTTTCGATGTACTTTTCAATATTAACATTTCAATTTTTACGATATATCAAATATTAATTGATAAAGAAATCGCTCTTTTTAGTGACAGTATATTATATCTAGAGTCATCAGTGTTGACATCGAAATAAAATTTTGAATGTGACATTTTTATGCTATTCTAATTGTCAAATCATATGATTCCATGTGATTATGGCACTTTTCTTTTGAGTTATTTCCCCTTAATAAAGTTATTTCCCCTGAAATTTAGTAAATCCAAGGGAGATAAATCAAATATATTAGGAGTTTTTTTTTAAGTTATACTATCAAACTGCGTATTAATGCATAGAACATCTAAATACAAATATATACATATATATATATATATATATATATATATATATATATATATATATATATATATAAAGCTGAATGTGTGTGTGTGTGTGTGTGTGTGTGTGTGTGTGTGTGTGTGTGTGTGTGTGTGTGTGTGTGTGTGTGTGTGTGTGAATTATTAGAAGATATAGGAATAAAGCCTTAGAAAAACAAACATTGATGATTTAAAATAATCACACACACACACACATGTGTGTGTGTGTGTGTGTGTGTGTGTGTGTGTGTGTGTGTGTGTGTGTGTGTGTGTGTGTGTGTGTGATTATTTTAAATCATCGATGTTTGTTTTTCTAAGGCTTTATTCCTATATCTTCTAATAATGCAAAATATATATGCTAAAATATACTTTAGTTCAGGGATTCATTTATGTTTGTAAAATGATCTGTGATAAATTACGGCTAATTAGAAAATTTTTGAATTTTTCTAATTGGCGGTAATTTATAATTAACTAAATCAGTCTTCAACTCCTCCACTCACACACACACACACACACACACACACACACACACACACAAACTATCTATGTATTTCTCTCGATCCTCTCACCATAATATTTCAATGACTTTTTAATATTTATTAATCTCACTGTGAGCATTCAACTTAATAAGTGTTTTTACTTAGTGCCGCCATCAACTGTCACCACACCAATATTCGAGAAAAGTTAATGAGGATGGAAGGACGCAGGAGAGAAAACACTAAACAGACTTTAGGAGTGGTAATAGTTTTACCTTCCTAATAAAATATATTTAAAGAACACAAGCACAAAAGAACAACAAACTTCTTTTTAACAAGAACAATTTGAAATATTTATTTGTAGCAGGAACTGGCAGGTCGGACTGCAAAAAAAGGAAGAAGGAATAGAAAGTTCTTTTTTAGGTCATCGTCGGTCAGTCAGTACTGTGTCGTCCCCAGCTAATATCAGTTGTCTCCAGTGGAGGCCGTCAATGCTATTGCAAGATGTCCAGTGGACAGGGGACGAGAGAAGAGGTGTTGCTTGGCTTGTCCCTCAAGACATTTTAGGGAGCAGATGAATCAATGCGCCCTGTTAGCTGACAGGTTAGCCTGTGGCCGAAGAACTCAGAGGTGGGGCATTGATTCACCTGAGAAAATAGTTCTCTTTAACTACAAGACCATCATGGTATAAGTATGAGGTGGACTGGGACCCTATGGAGGTTTATTGCCACTTACATTATGGCGAGAAATCCACAGCAACCAACTATTGTGATAACGCAAATTCATTTGCAAAGGTTATTGAAAGAGGAGGAGAGTACTGAAAGTCTGGAATGACTTATCACTGGTTGCTGTCAGTGAGTAGTCTCAGATGATTATCTGTGTGAGAACTCCTAGTGAGTACAAATAAGAATGCTTAATGATGTACAAAATACCAGATAAGATTATCGATTTGATTGAAAAACCAATGAGAATATAGAGACTTGAAGTGAAAGCAGGCGAGACAATATATAATTGAGATAAAAAATACAAAGTAAAATTTTCCAAGGAGGTTCTCTATCATCACTACTGTTCATCATAGCATGATGTCCCTTAAGTACTAAGGAAGTGCCAAGCCGGATATGTTTACTAATACAGATGAAAGAATGAACTATTTAATATATATGGGCGACCTGAAACTATTTGAAAGAACCAAGAATGAACTAGATACATTAATAAAGACAACCAGAATCTTCAGCCAGGATATCGAAATAGGATTTGAAATGGAAAAGTGAGCACCGCTAGTTATAAGAAGGGAAAAGCTGAGGCAGCAGAGAGTATGGCACTATTCAGCCAAGGGGAGATGTGAACATGATACCTACAAATATTTTGAGGTTTTAGAAGCAGACAACATTAAATCAACAGAAATGAAAGAGGAAATTGGAAAAAAATATCTAAGAAGAACAAGAAATCTTCAAGAAACTAAATTATATATGAGGAACTAGGGGTGCACCGATTTATCAATGGATAAGAAGTAATTGGCCTTATCGACTACTTTGCTGATTAATCAGTATCAGCCGATTAATTACTTTTCTTTTTCCTATTAAATTTAAATCATTTCATCAGTGCCGAGTAACTCATCAGATAGGTTTAACATATTAACATTTTGACTGCCATTTTAACTGCCATTTTAACTTGACATTTTGTTAAGTGTCTGGCTGCTATTATGGCATTTTGCCTTTTTTTTTTATTAAATTAAATTAAAAATACAAAGTAAATTTTCCAAATCTTAAATGAATATAATTAAACAAGTAAATAAAAAAACAGAGGTTACAAACAAGCAATAAAGTAAAAATTCCAATTCTTAAGTCAATAACTATAAGCTGAACTTTTGCTTCCACTAAAGTATGCTGCAGTGGTTACCTCTGTTCTGCAACTGCTGTTGCTCTACTTCCTCTTTTATTCTTACTGTGCCTTCTCTGCTCTCATAATCTCATCTGTATTTAAAGTTGAATACTCTTATGTTCTAATTTACGAACGTGGGTTCATATACATTACCACCTGTACTAAAGAGTCTCTCAATTTCCACATATGGAGGTGGCACGCTTAAATATTTTGAGGCCAGTTTACTCAGAAGTGGTAAGGTTTCCTGTCTCTTTTTCCACCACTGAAATGGTTCATCACTTCTTGCGAGTAGGGGTAAAAATACATAATGGTCAAATTTTTTTGTGCACTTATGAATAAGTTGAGTTTAGATTGTGCTTTTTCTTATATTTGTATTATACTTGTAATTGCAGTCGCCAAGTTTAACTCAGCTTCTACCTACTCTAAGTTTGGAGTTGTTACTGCAGGCTTATTTGAAGCTAATTTATAACAGGATTGAAAGAGATACAGTTTTACTTCCATTTTGATCTTCTTGACCCTCAACAAAGCTTGAAGAAGTGTATTCTACTGAATCTGCTTTATTATCATCAGTAGAAAGTAGATGTAGAATCCAATTCTTCATGATGTTTTCCATGTCATATGTTTTTAATTTGAATCTTGGATCTGCGAAAGTCGGCACACAAGTTTTATCATTTAGACAGGATGAAAATCCTGTTTCCATTAATTCATTGAATTGTTCAACAGTGGTAAGAAGAATTCCACTAAAGTCAGAAATACCAAAATTAGATTAGACAACAGAAATAATCTGAGCTAAACTTTTAGTTAATATCATTGATATGGTTGAAGTTCTGTTACTTGCTTCTTTAGTGATTTCTTCAAATGGACTCAGTAACTGGACAATTTTTTAACAAGTCCCCATTAATAAATTGTTAGGGTATGAATCTTGTTATCAAAAGTATGCACTACAGTAGTTTTTCCTTGCTCTGAATTCTTTTTCAGTGTATAAAACGTTGAATTCCACCGTGTGGTCACATCTTAAATGAGTTTATATTTTTTCAAATTAAGCTGATCCAGTATTTCAGTTAATTTGCTAATTGCTAAAGGAAAGCAATTAAAGTTAGAAACTATATTTCTGTTAGTTGTCTTCACAGCATGGTGGGAAAATAATGAATCATTAAAAGCATAATTATGACTCTAAACCACATTCTCTAACGCTAGCAACCATATTTGCCCTTGAATCCCACAAGACTAAAGAAAACTTTATTGGTAATTTCATATTCATACAGAACATTGTGCAATTCTTCACTTATTCTTGCACCTGTGTGTGTATCAAGGAATAGAAAACTCCAAGCACAGCTCTGTATTATTCAAAGTCACTTGAAAACCAGTGATCTATCAAGCCGTTAGGATCAACTTGTTATGTACCTGGGTGTGGGGGGAGATGATGAGGTGTATATATTCTCGTGTATATATATTATTGCGTATGTGGTGTGTATATAATTGTGACATGGCCGTGACCGTCTGTCTTCTGTGTGTGCACATGTGTGTCTGCAATCATGGGTGTGCGTGTGTATGTCACACATAAGATCTCAAGACATCTACCTTTCTTTTTTTTTATTGTTTGGAAAAATCTTTATTTGGATTCCATGATAGGGACGCCTCATGTCGCTGAATTGATTCAGATCTTTTTTTTTTCTTTTTCTTTTTTTGTTTTCTCATCTTGAATTAAGATTCTCTCAATAACCTGTAAACTGTCGAACTGGAAACTCAAACTGAACTGTCTGAAACGCATGTGCATCCCCTATTTATTTTATGGTATGTGTGGGAGGATGGCCCTCGTTAACCGTTTTGCACTCAAAATACACTCACTGACCTGCCTCATGACCCCTTGCTGTATGCAGGTGTACGCATTGTTTGATCTATGTCACTGATAACCTTTTGAGCTCCATCGCACTCAACACTATTCTGCATTAAACACGTTATTCATGTCATGGACTCCATAACATCCCTCTCCTTATCAAAAATGTAGTTATACGTTTTTCCATTTTACCTACAATTTATGTGAGAAAATCCTTAGATCTGCACACCTCTTCGAGTTAAGAAAAGGTCAGAAAACCACCCATATCATATATATATTTCTTCATTTTATTTCTCCCGGTCAGACATTTTCCACTGACCACTCCTGTATACTACTTAGACCGCATTTCTCATAACATTTCTCTTCATGGTGTAGACTACTCCTCCTACCACTGACATCAATTTCTTTCATTTCAGCAATTTTTCACATAATTAACACAGGCTTTCTTTGCCTCTCAATGTTTCAATGATTACTTTGTCCACCAATTCGTTCTATCTTTTGGCCTTTCTCAACGTCTCAACGATTTCTTCGTTCATTAGTTTCTGATTCTTATTCTCCCTCGAGTGTTCCAGACCATGTTTCATTCATCATCTAAAAATCATATCCTCAGCCAAACATCTACATCTGGGGAACAAAACCAAAAAAATCTTACAGTATCTACGATGGTCAGCTCTGCAGTTAGACAAGTTATCTCTACCGTACTAATTCATTTGGATTTCCAAACCTTCAAAACTACACCACCACCCCAGCAGAGATCAGGAAAAATGTTACATCCCTAACCAACCTTACTCCCCTCCCTTTGCGCCAGTGAAATGCACTTACTAATTCACTAACTATTGTTTCCAAGGACCATGTGTGATTTTTCCTATATTTCCGGCAGAGCATACAGTACAAAACTAGGGTCAACCCACCCACATACTTATCAATACTTAATATGGTATCTTGTTATACTACCACTCCCGTTTGGAACCCAATCTACTGATTAACGCGTTACTATGGCAACCCTTTTTTTTCTTTTATTTTATACACTACTTCACTTCTCATCACCTGAGTGATGTGCAACCTAACAGCAATCCTTTTGCCCTTATAACCGTCTGCTCCATGTCAGAGGAATAATCTTTATTCTCTCAGATTAGGCATTTGTAACCCACTGAAGCCCACAAAACGGCTCCATCTGCAACTTTACCTATGTGGGTAGCGTCGATTTTTCTATCCCTAGTTACAGCTATAATCAGCCTTTTAGCTCATAGGTTTACAGAAAAGAATGAACCTAAATTCCCCGAAAGTTCCCAAAATTGATCACTCAGCCAATTTACCAAAGCACACCTTGGCCTTCAACCACATCTGCTTTTATTCGCTATGTGAGGCACTCAACCACTCCATGCTGTTAACAGCAGCCCGCCATTTTAGCTTATAGCTTCACAGAACACAGATTTCTAATGTTAGGAGCATCTCAAATATTTCTGTCGACTGTCCATGCAGCCAAAGAAATCTCAGAGCCATTCAACGCAGCAACAACAAAATTTAGCAAATCACTCCCGAAATAATAAAATAAATTATGACCATAATATGACCTTGACCCTATCAATCTTAATCTCTTGCTTCCCCTGCATCTCAAATAGGATATCTCGTAATTCCGTTGTTTTTTTTTTTGTTTTTTTTTTCATAATTATTCATATATTTCTTTTTATTTATTTAAAATTAACTCAATCGATTCAGCATACGAGCAGCCCTCCCAAGGCAAATTTTACAAACAATATTACAATCACATCAATATTTTTTACACAACAAAATCGACTTTACACAAAGTTAAAGAAATCATTGTCAAGATTCTCTCATTAACTCTAGGCTGTAGACTTGAACGGGAGACTCGAACTGAACGGTCTCAAACGCATGTGCATCCCCTATTTATTTTAAGGTGTGTGTGTGTGTGTGTTATGCAGTGGCCTCTGTTAACTGGCTTACACTCAAAATACACTCACTGACCTGCCTCGTGATCCCTTGCTGCATGCAGGTATATGCATTGTCAATGGAAGTCATTGGGTTTAATCTATGTTACTGGTAACCTTTTGAACCCCATTGCACTCAACGCCATCCTGCACTAATCACACTATTCACATCATGGACTCCATAATAATCCTAAGAAAATAATTATTTCCCTTGGACAAAAAAAGGAGTGATCACCCTTGAATTTTGAAGTCGGCCATAACACTTTAAGATGCACACATACAGCTCCAACTCGAGATATTTTATCATCATATATTCAGTAGGGCAGGAACAAAAACGAAGAAATGTAGGTGACATATTTACGATGAGCAGTACCCACTGTAGTAGTAAAGAAAGCCAATAGTTCAATTCAGTTGTGTTCAGATTTTTTAACCGGTCTCAACGCGACGCAAGAAGATGACCAATACCCATTGTCAGATGATCTTTACACTATACTTAATGGTGACACCTGCTTCACAAAATTATACCTCACAGAGGTTTATCTGCATATCAAAGTGAGAGTTATTGCTAGGGAACTGCTTACCATCAACACACACTGTGGATTATTCCAATTCACTTGTTTATCTTTTGGTGTAAAAACAACCCCTGCAATATTTCAGCAAATCATGGACACAATGTTTATTGGTGTGGGAGGTGCATCTGTATACTTAGACGACATCATTATTGTCAGACATTTCTACCAGGAGTTGATAGAAAGAATCAACAGGGTCCTAACCTGCATCCAAGACTTTGGTTTCCCGCTCCGGCCTGAAAAGGTCACTTTTATTTATCTTCCATAAAATATTTCCGATTAATTTACAGTCATCAAGGTTGTTGTTCAGATCTTGCTAATGTGGCTGTAGGGCAGGTAGATTTGCAACTTTTTTCAGAAAATCAACATGGCACTGGTGATGATAGCTGGAATTTAATGTGATAAGAACATATACCAAAAATTAGATTCCCATCTTGAACAGAAAATTGAGCATTTAATTTTAAAAATCGTGTAGAAAAATGCTGAGAAATCCCTCATTTTCATAGCATTTTTCACAACACTGACTTTGAAATTTCACTATTTTTATAAAATATTCAATTAAAATTGATAAATTTATATGAAATACATTGAAAGAAAAGTATATGCATGAATTATAATTTTAATTATGAATCACGCCTAGTAAAAATCTCAACTTTTACTGCGTTGATTAAACAAAAATTGTAAAAAAAGCTAATTAGCAACTAAGTCTTTTAAATTTTACAATTCAAAAAGATATGTGGAGATGTATTACACAATATAACAACTTGATACAAGTTACAGAACCATGTATTTTAATTTTTTATTAAACGCAATAATATAAACTGTTATAATAGAACTAAATTGTACTGTATACTTTCCTTTCGAGGAAAATGAAGGTCTAATTTGCTGGCATGATGACTTTGTAATAATGTGTCTATGTCTTGCCCATATACAACTTTTTGAGAAAAATCAATCAAATTTGACCGGTGTGTGGCTGCAAAATTGATAGCAGTAATCTTTTCATTTTTTCTTTTTTTTTTGAGTTGTTCACTATTTCTGGAAAAAACAACACAAAAAAAATAATTGAAAACACTTATTTTTTTATATCTTGCTATGTAATATGAATAAAACTAACTATTGTTTGGGTAAATTAAGAAAACTAATAAAATTGAATGGATAAATATTTATTTACCTAATGGACAAAATCGTTTGAATGCCCTCTTCTCTCACATCCAATTCATCTGAGTTTATCATCAATATTATATTTTCCGGAAGTAATGCAAAAGCACTATATTTTGTTTAAAACAGTAATTTGGATTTCAGTTAACTGTTTTGTTCTCTGAATCATATTAAAATATACTGTTGTTGGTTAAAAAAAAAATATTGTCGGTTTTGATCTCAAACCAACTAACTGCATACACTTGGATGATAAATTTGACCAAAATGTTTAATTTATCATAGTGTTTGAGGATAGACAACCCTAGTCCATAAACACATTAATCTTGTGGCTTATGTTAGCTATCTTCCTTGATTCAAGGGCCCAATTTTCTAAGTTAACTTCTCCACAAGAAATACGAACAGCATACTCAAAAAATAGCCTCTGGTCTTCACACTTAAATTATTTGTTTCTTCTGCTGTCAGATAATGATGATCGAGAGGGACACTAATTTTTTAGAATTCTACTTGAGGCAAATCTTGATAATTATTGATACAAAGTTTCCCCAAAGGACCAGTAAATGTTGTTAGGCTTTTTGTTGTTCCATCAATTAATTTAAAAATTGCTGTAAATAGCAGTTCTTCTAGTGGAACCTGAAAATTGGAAAATTTGCATGTTTAATAATAGAGCCAGATTACATAATAAATACCAATATATTATTTTATTTTCCACAAAAAGGAACATAATTGCAGGTGAATTTAGAGAATTAATTTTACCACCTTGTTAGGGGGACAAGTGCAGACTTTGTGCCTTGTTTGACAATTTTCTGTCTTGCACTTTACTGCAAAGTCATCACATCTCAAGACAGAAAGTTTACAGCTACAAGAAAATATATTAAATAGTCTGTCTAGCTGTTCCTTCATTCTTTTCACTTTGATTGCTGCAAGAGATTTCCTGTCAATTTGTTTGGCCCTCTTATAGCAAAATATATTGACCTTCTGTCCTATGTAACGTTCCCTTAACAAGAGCAATTGTGGATTGACTACTTGCCAAATACTAATTATTTCCTTGGCAATTAACTTAGAAATCTCACTATTTTTTAAGTAGGGATAACTGTTTTCGAGGAAATAACTAAACTGGATAACTTGTCGTGAAGTTAGGGGTGCTGTTTTATCCAAATGACAAGGTGGACCAGCAAATTTTGTGAACCACGGGTTAAAACTGCTTTTACTGACATTCTAATCTGAAAAGTAAAATAAATAAATGGATTATAACTGAAGGAAACTGTATTAGGCTATCTTCCAGTTTCATATGTAAAAAAATAAGTGCTAGTTTTAAGAAATAATGAAAAACTTTGTAGAGTTGAATTAGATGTATTGAAGAGAGAGAACCAAACCAAATCAGAGGCATAGCAGTGTTTAGTTTAGACATTTTTAGCAGATTTTAGCTCCACCTTCGATAACATGAATTTATCCATAAAGAGATTCATTCTTGCTGTAGATGTGCCATTTTTAACGAGTGTTTAGTGTTTAGAGTTTGAAAAACCAGTGCTTGTGCATCTATGTTACTATGCTATTTTTAATAGTATTTTCAAGTTAAATTTAATTTTTATGAAATTTTTGTTTATTAAATTTTTAGGTGAAAGTACAGAATAGTTACAATACAACCTCCTTCCCATATTAGGAATGGCTTTCTAAATAACAAAGTTATTTTTGCACAATAACATAGATGCACACATAACGAAAAACCTTTAAAGGAGTTTCCTTATTATTTACTTGTATTAATCTTTGTGGGTTATCTGATTTTAAAACTATAATTTTAGAAGAAAAACACTGCTTAAAAACAATTACTCCTTAAAAATAAAAGAAATTAAAATTTGACACTAATTTTCTGCAAAGTATTTTTTTATTAAGTAGAAAATTTATGTGGTTATGTTTCGTAAAGAATATGTAGAATAAAATTGTATGGACTATATTTTTGTTGTTGTTGTTTTAATATAAAACTGGAATATTACCATATTTTAATAAAAATTTCAAACAGAATTTGACGTGAAATGTTAGGTTGGGGCAAAAATAATGCTTTTGACGTTCATTTGAACGTCAAAAAATGACATTTTTCTAATAGAAAAACAAATTAAAAAAGATAAAACAAACGTTTAAATTCACTGCAGACACTTGAAATATAATAATATATGGTACTGGTCGCGGTAAGAGTTCCCTGCCGAACACCCTCAAAAAACAATGACTTCTCCCCACGCAGGCGCAAAGGACATGTTTTAGTTGCCATAGTAACAAAACTTTTTATCAACATTGTTTTACTGTTTATGAATATTGAAATAAAATACATTACTACACATTTATTAATAATATCTCACTTTTAATCACTTTTATCGACTTTTTAAACCTTTTTTTTTACTCTTTTTAAATGACGACGTTAATGTTTATGAATATTGAAATAAAATACATTACTACACATTTATTAATATCTTCTTTTTTTTTACTGTTTATGTGTCAATTTTATCGACTTTTTCTTTTCTTATATTGAAATATTATATATATATGAAATATTGAAATTATTCTTATATTGAATATTAAAATAAAAGACATTACTACACATTTGTTAATAATATCTTCTTTTTTTTTTTTTACTGTTTTACTGTTTACGTCTCACTTTTATCGACTTTTTCTTTTTTAATAGCATTTTCTTAAAATGAATATTAAAATAATTTCCCAACTTTTTTCATTTCTATGTGTTTTTAGTTTTGTGTGTTGAATGAAACTTTTAATTTTCATTACAACAATAGTTATCGACCTCAGTCCTTTGGCTGACAAACGACATCTGTCGGCGGTTCTTGAAATTTACTTACCACAAAATGGTGATAGAATAATAAATTTACTTACGTTTAATCAATGTTATTTTCTTTTTTAAATAGCATTTTCTTTTTAAATGACGACGTTTTTACTGTTTATGAATATTAAAAGAAAAATAATTACTAAACATTTATTAATAAGAAAATGGGTGCTAGTGCAGTGCACTTATGATCCGCGCTATATTTTAAATCGTATTTCTAAGCTTAAAGTTTAATGTTTTTTTATTCAATTGTAAGGTTAAAGTAGAGAATAGGTACAAAACACCCTCCCCGTGTTAAGAATGGCTTTTTAAATAATAACGTCATTTCAGCACGGATCAATAAGTGCACTAGTACCACAAAATGGTGATAGAATAATACATTTAGGGTTTGTATTACTGTACACATAGATTCGAAAAAGTTGTCAAAAAACAAATATATAACAGATAAATGTTATCAAAGGCAAGATAATTTACTTTTCTGCCAAACTGGATATATTTTTTGTGTTTTTATTCAATGTAACATATTTATTCAGCTCGAAAAACAGTCTTTACCGATGTAATATGTATTCGAAAATTCAAGATGGCGTCTCACACCCTCTTTAACACCGTAAGTATGGAAAAAGGTGTTATAAATAAAAAAAAGTTTCATTCAACACAAAACTAAAAACACATAGTAATGATAAATGATTTATTTTATTCATTAAATGAAAAAAGTAAAAAATTTAAAAAAATTAGTTGTTTATATGCGCATGTAAAAATGTTTGTACAAGTTGGAAATTATTTTAATATTCATTTTAAGAAAATGCTATTAAAAAAGAAAAAGTCGATAAAAGTGAGACGTAAACAGTAAAACAAAACGTAGTCATTTAAAACAGAAAAGAAAAAGTGACACAAACAGTAAAACAGTAAAAAAAAAAAGAAGATATTATTAATAAATGTGTAGTAATGTCTTTTATTTCAATATTCAATATAAGAATAATTTCAATATTTCATATATATAATATTTCAATATAAGAAAAGAAAAAGTCGATAAAATTGACACATAAACAGTAAAAAAAAAAAAAGATATTAATAAATGTGTAGTAATGTATTTTATTTCAATATTCATAAACATTAACGTCGTCATTTAAAAAGAGTAAAAAAAAAGGTTTAAAAAGTCGATAAAAGTGATTAAAAGTGAGATATTATTAATAAATGTGTAGTAATGTATTTTATTTCAATATTCATAAACAGTAAAACAATGTCGATAAAAAGTTTTGTTACTATGGCAACTAAAACATGTCCTTTGCGCCTGCGTGGGGAGAAGTCATTGTTTTTTGAGGGTGTTCGGTAAGGAACTCGTACCGCGACCAGTACCTAATATATATTTTAAACAAGTCTTTTTCGTTTTTCCTTTCGACATAATTAAGCCTAAATCGTAATGTTTTCAAATTAAATAATAAACAAATGTTAATTTTCAATATCAATAACGAGCGTGTTTTGCGACGGTGAAATCTAAAATGTTTCCACTCAAAAAAACGTTCCTGAAATGAAAAAGCGAACTTTGGTCGCTATTATTTAAAAAAACATAATTTTGCCTTTACACTTAATATTTATTTTATTAATTCATTATCCTCACCCATTTTATTTAAAAATGTAGTTTAAATATATTCTAAATAATGATTCTATTTTCTTAACAGTACGGATTGTTTTGATGACGGGACGTTCTTAACAATTCACCGAAAAACTTTTAATCACTTCAATTCTTCAACTTTTAAAGTCATTTCCTCAAGCAAAGATAACGATTTTGAGAAAAATATTTCATGTGGGTCTTTCTATGTCAAACCCCGACTATCATCACCATTGCCTCACCGGGGTTCCAAAATCGACCTGCCCTAATGTGGCAGCTATTTAACACATGTCACCCTTATCAGACGTTAGCAGTTTACTTGCATTTTTGGAACTGGTGAGTTACTACGGAACTTCTCTGCCATCACGCCACCAAATCAAAGAACCACTTAACAAACTGTTGATGAGGACACAAAATGGTCCTGGCCCATAGACTTAAAAGTCATTTGATAAAATCAAATCGCTAATCAAATTGGACCTACTGCTCACACATTTCGATCCAAATAATAAAATCGTTGTGGCAGTGGATGCGTCAAACCATAGCGTGGGAGCAGTGATCTCGCATATATTCACAGATGGAATTGAGAAGACTATCATGCATGCAGCCAGATCACTGACGCTTGCTGAATGTAATTATAGTCAAGTAGAAAAAGAAGCACTGGCACTGATTTTTGCTGTAAAAAATCCACAAGATGCTGTTCTGTTCGGTCGTCATTTCTAATGGACCACAATCTACTACTTTAAATATTCAGCTCTAAGAAAGTTAATTCGGTATATTAAACCAGTCAATTGCAACGATGGGTAACCATTCCCTTGGGATATGATTTCATCATACAGTATCGCAAAACAACAAAATTTGGACAGGCTGATGCCTTATAATGACTCATCAGAACACAATCAATTTTAGACAACAATATTGTAATGGTTGCCGTCAATGTTGAGGACAATTTTCAATGTACGCTTAGATACTGTATCTGGACGATCTCAGTGACAAGGATTGAGATCAAACAAGAAACGCAACCAAAAAGTGTGCAGATTTCTCCAATATTAATAGTCTTAACTGTTTAGATGTCCTTTTCATAGTAATATCTAGGTGTCCTCATGAGTCTCATCTTTTGTTGTCCTTATGAATCGTTCATGTAGCTGTTTCTCTTCCCATTTTTCTTTTCTCATCTCTTACCTCTTCCCTCTGTTCTATATTTTCTTCATTTTTATGCTATTTCTTGCTGCAGTGGTTAGACTTTCTGTGTTTCGCATTATGTACCTATTTCTCTAATTCTTTTTTGTGCCATTCACACAGTTTTCTAAACTAACCAGTCCTCTTTCTCCGTCTTTCAATATCTTTGTAGAATCGATCAGCATCATTCTTTATGTTTAGTGAATGCATTGTGCATAAATGTCCTGGTCTTTTGGTCGAGATGCCTCAGTTCATTTTGGTCCAGATTACGAACAGTTCAGAGTATCTTATTAGTAATATTGCCCATGTGTTTATATCTTTTATTAGGTTCCTACTAGTAATGTACCCATAAACAAATTAGCCAATTACTGATTATCAATTTGATAATTGGACAATTAACAAGTTTTCTAATGCCGATTTATCAGCAAATTTTGCTGTCATAAATGGTACTAATATTATTTTACGTAATATATTGTAAATGAAAACAATTTTTTTTTTTTTTTTTTAATAGGAGTCACCACTTATCAGGACCCGGAGACCACTTGAGAATAAGGGTTAATGAGTGTACAGTAGTCAATGGGATAATATCATCATAATTGTTAGTAGAGGAAATTTGGTAAATTGGATTACTTAAGGGGCCGGTTCAACAAAAATTTGTGTATCTTGGACTTGAAGATGACCAAATTGTAGTCAGCTGGAAAATGGGCAAACGGAAGAGAGTTCCACAGGCGTGCAGTTCTCAGAAAGAAGCTTTGTTCATGGAATATACATTTAGGTTTAGACACAGATAAAGAGTGGAGGAAATTATTGATAGTGGTTTCAGCTAGACGAGTGTTTTTTGTAACAGTTTGGCGAGGAGGAGAACCATAGATTGAAGCTCAGACGAGCACTTGCCATGAAAATAGTGATAAAGCAGAGACAGACTCGCAACGTCTCTTCTGTAGGAAAGAGTTTGCAGGGAAGAGAAAAGGGCATCGCCCACTAGGCTACAAAGTCTATGCTGAAAGTTAACTCCCTTTTTTGCTTGCTGGCGAAAATTAACAAAAGGGACATGAACGATCTGCACTATACTTTAAAATAATAGGCATAATGTGCTGCTAATGTATAGCTTTTTGTGACTGCGCTGAGTTTGAGGTAAATAGTAAATGGAAAATTTCTCTTCTTTCGCTTCCTATCAAATTTACATTATTTTGTATTTTAAATCACTGCGAACCAAAAATATTCTTCATCAGTCATACTCTTGTTCTTCATTTTTGGATTCATGCTACCATTACAGATACATATTTTTATTTTATTAGATCATGCATATTTTGTTGAGATAAATTACTTATTAGATATCAGACATAAGTAATGTAAATGCGTAAACAAATTAATTAAATATTGATTACGACCATCAATCATTATGGTAAACAATTTCTGCTGGAAGTATTTTGATTTCATTTCTAAAAATAAGAATATATTTGTTTGCAGTTCATCATATCAATGGGTGGCAAATTAGCAAAAACTTTCACAATGACTAATATGGTAAACCATCTTAGAAAAATTAATCAAGAAGAAGCAAAAAAGTTGCAGATAAAAGGAAACACAATGAATGTTCAGGGACAGGCATTCCATGAACACATGACAGCAACTACAAGTTGCCAGCAAAATGCCAAACTAACATAGAATCAATATTGGCCAAGAAGAAAATTTGGAATATTAATGATCACATGTTACAAGAGATCCACTATCTGATAGGAGAAATGATTGCTGTTGATATTCAACCATATTTTATAACATTGGATTTAATAGGCTTATTGCAAAACTTTGTTCAAATTACAGAATTCCACCAAAACTGAATCACTTCAAGCAATCAAACAAGATTTGGTTAGAACCAACTATATCAAAGATCGATAAGACATGAGAAAACAACAAATGCAGACTCTGTGAACAAAGGACCGAACGATAAATTGCGACAGTATCATTGGATTTAACAATAATGACAATGATGATGACGATGATGATGATGATTATGATGATGGTGATGATGGAAAGCAAGAGCATTGTTAAGAAAAGTTGTTATTGTATTGATTTAATATACACACAATTATTTGTGGATATAATGAATTGATAAAGAAGAAATTTATTTTCTTCTATGATAATTGGGTTGACACCCAACAGCCATTAAAAACATGCTAGCTGAAAAAGTTACTATTTTAGATTATAAAAATGTCTCCAAAATATTCAGGAATGATGCCTTTTGGCTATTTGACAAGTCTCATCACAATGCCACCCTTGTTAAGAAAACAATTAATCTTATTCCTCGTGGTGGTCAAAATTGTTTGGAGATCACCTGAAATATAGATCAGATGTTATGAGTTTCTTTGGATAAAAAAAACATAGCAGATACGAATTCAAGTGGTCATTAACAATTGTTCGGGCCTTAGAGAGAAGGAAATTCAGTTATCCAAAAAGATAACCAATTTATTTTTTTACTTATATGAAATGGCATTTGGGAAAAATTTTTATTATGCAATGAAGCAATAGGAAGAGGGACCCTCCCATATGAGGTAAAAGGTAGAGACATAATGTTGAGAGTGGCAGTCAGAGATACAGATTTGAAGGAGAAAAAGAAAAGGAAAATTTTCACATAGCTTAAGAATTTCAAAAAACCTGCCTGAGATTGGTTTACTGAGAATTGTGAAGCCCACCTGATATAATAAAAGGCAAAAATAGCCTTGAGGACACACTCTGTCTGACCACCCGGAGGACCCACACCATTCAGAGAAAAAAAATCTTTCACTTATTTCACCCGGTTCCAAGCCATTGAATTCACACTGTGAAGAGACAAGCTCCCAGACTTAGGGTTGACCGCCCCAACTTTACTAATAGAAGCCACCAGTCCCCAAGCATTTGCATCTTGAGTGAGAAACTTATAAATGATTAGAGTTTTGTAACTTTCAGTGAATAATTATCCTGTTGCTTTTTATACATTAAGCCCAGTTATCGACTTGTTATTTTTTCTTCTTTTGGTTTGAAATAACCTATACTTTCCAGTGACGCCGACTTGAGAGACCAGGGCTGAAACAGATCGTACACTCTATCAAAAGCAATGTGGGGAGAGTAGCAACCTGTCCGACTGGATCCTCTCTTTAACCAGGACCCTCATCGAAGAAACAGCTCAGTCCCAGTGATTAAACAAAACCTAGAGCGGACAAATTTAGTGACATCACTCGCTGGACGTCATTAGAAAGAAATGGGTATAGAATTACATCATAAATGAATGCAGCAAACTATACCAAAAGGAATATAAGAATAAACAGGTGAGGAAGGCAGTGTAGTGGAAACTATCCAAAAAACTGCATCTTGAACACCCAGACAAATGGTACAAGCACAAACTGGTAGCAGTACTTGAAATTGAAAATGGAAATCATAAAATGCTGGGGAACATGGAAGTACAAACGAATAAACCCATCCCAGCAAGAAGACTGGATGTGATAATAGTTACCAAAAATGAATAACCCTGCCAGACCACAGCGTGAACATCAAGAAGACGAAGAAGAGAAACAAATACACGGAACTGGCCAGGGAGCTAAAAAGGATATAGAATATGGAGAAAGTCAAGATAACATTAATAATCATAGGACACTAGGAAATATTCTGAAAAACTTTGAAAAAAAAAAAAAAAAAAAAAAATGAGAGAAACTGAAATCATAAGGAAGGCTGAAAAGATACAATGGATAGTAATAATGAAAACGACTGAAATCTTAAAGAAAACCCTTGAATTCGAAGACTCGTCTACATCAGATAAAAATGTTAATCAGCCATAATGAAACTGTAACAGAACTAAAGCAAGACTATCACATGCAAACAAGAAAACTAAAACCACAAAACTGCAAGTTAACTCTCCTCCCCCACCCCACACACACACAAAAAGATTGTAGTATCAACATCGATTGGCATCACATTAAACATTCAAGATGAGTCGAGGAGGATGGAAAGAATGAAAAGAGAAAGCACTTATCAGACTGCGACTGAATGAATACAAAAAGGACTGGCACCTTGGGGAGGCCTACTCCCACCCAAATTCTAGTGAAGGTCAGTGAGAAATTGATGGCAACAGCTGTTGTGATGATGCAAATACATTTGCAGAGGTGAAGAATCCTGGGGAGACTTGTTGTCACCCAGACTCCAGGGAACACCATCGGTTGTTGTCAATGAGTGAAAAGTAATAATGATAATCTATTATAATAAAGTCGTATTCTTGTATGTTTGTTTGTTCACAATTTTATTACTATATACGAAAAGTACATGAACCATGATAGTTTCTCAGGAATTGAAAGTCAAACACACCCATGATGAAAGAAATATAGCATCACAGACATACCACCTTAACCCTAACCCTGCCTGACACAAGTAAAACCATCCTACATGTAAAATGTTGTACAGGGTGACGCACTTAAAAGTAGTCCGATCTCTCTAATCTTTCTCTTAACGAGTAACTGACATCACAAGACAAACTGCAATTCTTTTTCCAACAAGATGGTGCTACCTGCCACACGTCTCAAAGGTCACTGACATGAGAGGTTTTTAGTTATCAATACATCGAGAAAATCCAAAGTGGAACTGTGCACTCCTTCATAATTATATTTTAATGAGGGATGCATGTTATTTGTCTCTGCTGGATTATTAAAGAGGCAAAATTTGTAATCTTTATATCGAAAGTAGACAGAAGGTTTTATGGGTCCAGATAATAATTCCTTTCCATAAAAGCCTGTAAAAATATTAACATAAAAATTAATGATGGATTCCCCTCTAACAAGAGGTAGAAATAGTTACCATTCTTGGAACCAGGACCAAACCCATGGATGCACCATCCATTTATCTATATATTACATCATTAAAACTGAATGTAATGGATGTAGTGGCAAATTGCATCAACGAACATGCTTTAGTTGATAACTGACTGCAATCTATAAAAGAAAATTAAAAAAATTTTTTAAATCGACACAAACATGCTCACATCTACTCCCACTATCATTCATTTCATCCGAATTTCTTAATAGATTCACTATTTCATCACAACATTATTAGTAATTCATATTTTTGCTCTTGCTATTGTCTACCTATTCACGCTATCTTCAACTACTTTTCCTTTTTTCACGTATTTTGATAGGCTAACCCTAATACTTTGTTTTACATTCTAGATTAATGAAATAAGATTTTAATAGTTTACTAGAATGACCTGAATATTAGTTAAGTCGCCTCCATTACTCTTGTTTATTCATTTTTTTCATTTTTTACTGTTTTCAAGATTAACGTTTTCTAAACCATACGATTTCTGCTAAAACACCCTTGCATCCTACACCAACCCCCTTCTCTTCTCTTGAATTGATGGTATCGTCATATCTCCTCAAACTTATTTCAAGTGGAGACGGCTTTCTGTTAAGTATGCCACCAAGAGTAGCTCGAATGATTCCATGAAAAATATGTTTATCCATTTTGCATGAAACCATATAATCTCATTTCTTTTCTTCTTTGCTTTGTATTTTCTTTATATTACTCAGGTGTTTTTAACCATATTTTATTCACTTATTTTAAAACAAATTATTTACTAAAAAAGATTGGTTTGCTCACCATGCTTAATAGATACATCATTTCTACCTCGCATCTTTAATTTTTATGCAAAAAAGAGAGCAAAACTTTATTAAGTAAGATACTTATTATTTTTTGCAGTCATACATGGGTATATAAATACCTAGTCTACAGTTTAAGCACTAGGTATATGATTATTCTTCTCAGTGTAATCAACCCATAGATCTTGTCAGGAAAACTCTGATATAAAACCTGTGCTACCGACCCCATACATCACTATTTTCAAACACTGGGAGAAGGAGGCCTCCTTAGTTCTGTATGACAATATTCCTAGATGTAGTGACTCAAATAAATTACCTGGTTTGCAAACCTAAATTGCTTAAGGAGTAGGTAGGCTCTACCTATCACTTAACTTCCATAATCCTTCTTTGTCTATTAGCCAGGTGCAGAGGTACAATACCAGGGACTTGCCAAAGACACCCTGTGTTTGGCCTTGTTTCCTAACTAGGATAATGTCTCCCTACTCCCAATTTCTTTCTCTCTCACAAACTGAGCAGATTGGGTGCGCTTTCATGCAATTTAAGTTCACTTTACTAGTATGGGCTGCTCTTGTCTGAGAGGTGGAGGGTACAGGCTTGGCACTTTGTCTAGCTGTTGTTTACAAACTGGCAATACAGGAGTCTTAACTCTTTGATAGTGTTTAGAGCTGCTGCCTCATTATACATATCATGTATGACTGCTTTGTTTAATCACATAAATTAATATACGAAAGTATAATTTTATATGTAAAGTATTTACTTCAGCAGTGCTCAATACATAGGTAGAGCTACGTAATTAGTTATAAAAATATGAGAATTTGTTAGGCTTATGCATAAGCCTGACGAATTCACACGAGAATGAAATGCTGAATATTCTATATAACTTAATTCCCATATATATTTTTATAACTTACTATATACACACACACACACAATTATATAAATGCAACTTTGTGTGTGTGTGTGCAAATTCGTTCCTCATAGACTCTGAAATGGCTGAACAGATTTCCTTTAAAATTTACAGAATTTTAGTGTATAAGTCTGGGAGTGATCTTAGTTAAGTTTTGTCTCAGAATGCGCCCCCCCCCCATAATTACCGATAATTGAAACCGCTATTTTAATTTATCATCAGTAAAGCCATTTTTTCCATATCATCACTTAGCAACAATGATAGAACAATGGGCCGTGAAAATTCTATTGTGGGTATGTTGATAGCTCCTTTTTTTTGCATGGCGTGGTCTGTAGTTACAAACTCTACATGTAAATTTCTTAATTTTTTTTCGTTAACTGCTAAGAATTTTATAAGACTTGAAAATTTACATGTTTTTATTTTGTTTTGTTTGCATGACGTGCTCTGTACGTTCAAACTTACACATAAATTTCTTAATGTTTTTTTGTTAACTGGAAAGAAGTTTGTATAAAATAATTTTATAAAAGAAACAGTAGGTTCTCTAGAGTGCAGTGTAGAATAACATATCTTGGACTAAGTTACTGCATGGCAGCTGGTGAAGCTTTCTCTCGGGTGATTTCACAGATTTTGATAACAATAAAAATATAGGAGTGTGAAATATTCGTTGATCATCATTCAATCCTGTGCAACGTTGGGTCTCCCAGATAGTGTGTGCGTATATAATTGCATTCTAAAGATGCTTCCATTTTTCATGTTAGATATTTGAATTTTCTACTTCATTATGAAGTCAGACCACTAAAAAGAAAACATTTAAATAAGAATACCGGAAAGACTGCAGATGGCACTAACTCAATACACTTACCCAATACTTTCAAGTTGATTCTTCAAGTCAGCTGAAATCATTCTTAAACCTCAGAAGGGGAGGGGGATATGCTCTCTAAATGATTGTATAATTTTTTTTTTCCTCTTGTGGGAGGAGACAGAGGGGTGAGTCATTAAAAACAAATTTCAAATGATTGTTGTTAAAGAGAATAATTTATTCGAACATGATGAACAAACAGGAATAAAACACAATGGAAATGTACAACCAAAAACTATTCATTATATGAGATGAGCAGATGAAATGTTACAAAGGGTACCATATAAGATGTATGATACAGATAGAATGACTATTCATTTATTATAATGACATGTAATACATGCAATGAATATTTATAATCCTGAAATATATACAAGAATGAACTTAGAAATATTTGATATTATTTCATATTTGGGTGTATTTTTACATATATAAATAGCATATGCTTATATGTAATTTAACTACATATAATTCTCAATTTGATAGCTCAATAGTGCGATACTAGAGCTATAAATATTTTTCTTTAAAGATACCACGTTAGGAGCAGACAGACAAGAATTTACTCACTTTCAAAAATGTTGGTCTTTTATTACTAACACCTTGTGTACAATTGTTTTTGCCCTGTGTTGGCATACAAGTATATAATAGATCATCAATTATAATTTCGTACAAACTAGACTTTGGCAGCGCATGAAACGACCAATTTATCAGGTGTTTTAACATTACATGAAAACGGGCCTTCCTATCAACATGGCGGGTATTCATTTTCTTTTATCCACAATATATATATATATATATATATATATATATATATATATAGTGGAGATGGTAATTAATAAAAACTGAAGAAAGTGCTCAATACTGTTGTAGAGCAAATATGCGTTTTATTTTTTATTACCGTATCTTTCTGTTAAGTTACATTATTGTTTCGGCTACACGGCCGTTTTTTTTTACCTTTCTGTAAAAGTCTGAGGACGCTACAGACGGCCAAAAAAACGGCCGTGTAGCCGAAACAATAATGTAACTTAACAGAAAGATACGGTAATAAAAAAAAAATAAAACGCAAAAAATAAAACGTGTATATATATATATATATATATATATATATATATATAAAGCATCAAGCATGCTTTATCTGCATTTCAAATTAAAATACACTTTCTTTACAATAATTCCTCGCATTCTTTAATAGTAAGTAGTTGACATTTCTTTTCTTTCTTTTACATGTTCCCTCTTTATTGACAGGAAAGGCCCTGATGTGAACTCTCTTGACAAATCGGTTGTTCCACACATTGATTAAGTCTAGTTTGTGAAAAATTATAATTGACGAACTATTATATACTTGTATGCCAACACTGAGCGCTAAAACAATTGTACGCAAGGTGTTACCAATAAAAGACCAACATTTTTAAAAATGAGTAAATTCTGGTGTCTACTCCTAACGTGGTATTTTTAAAGATATATATATGCGGAAGAGTATAAGAAGGCTAAAGCAATGCAAAGAATTGGATGTTATAATGATGTGATTTATAAAAAAATGAAATAGGATCTTGTAGAGCTTGTTTTTTTATATCTTCATATATACATTTATTGTTTTAGCTCAATCACAAATACAAAACAGTAAAATAGTATTTGTAATTGATCTGGAAAATAAATGGACACATGAAGATATAAAAAACAAGAGCCTCTTTTGTTTGTCTATTTTTGTCCATACATCACATCATTTTAACACCCGGTTCCCTGCATTCTCTTCCACATTTATTTACCAGCAATGCTTCAAGCAAACTACCTTCCTCTCATATATATATATATATATATATATGGGGGAGTATCTTTACATATGTCCATGTATACATATATGCATATGTGTGTAAGTATGTGCATATATATATATATATATATGTGTGTGTGTGTGTGTGTGTGCGTGTATATATACAGGTGTTGTTCATACCAGCCAGAGATGTGTCCTTTACAATCGGTCTGATATTGTTTTTGTTGCAGTCAGGAGTTGAAGTATGCTACTTTCTCTCTGGGGAAGGGTTAGTTTATTGCTAATCGCCAGAGAATGCTCAGGCATTTTTGTAGGCCAAAGTGCACTTTACCTACTACACTGGCTTTTCAAAAAAAAAAAAAAAACTCACCTGACCTGCAGAGGAGGTATACATTAGTTTAGAACTTCAGAAAGATTATGCTCTGAAGTATGAGAACAGGAAAATAAAAATCAACAAAAAGAATTGGCTAATTAAAAACTGTAATTTTCAGTAAAATCACATATTTACCCATCTTAATGATTTTCGGTTTTTAAAGTACTTAGAAGTAAACAACGGTGTTTGCGAATTTGAGGACCTCACCGAATTACATTCTTCTACTTAATTTGAAAAGCCATTAATGTTCTTTTACTGAATCTATTATGATCCTTTATATTTTTTTTTTACTATGTTAACATGCATTCAATTTGTTTTCCATTTATTTAAGCATACATTTAATTTCATATCCATTTATTTTACTTTATTTAAAAAATATTTTTCATTTAATATTATTTTTGTAAAAATGTTTCTGTAAATAAACATTTGAAAAATATGTAAACATTTTCTTTTTAAAAATCAGTTTACAGTTTTATTTTTAAAAATATACTGTCAGTATTATTTCTGTAAAAATCAGTTTACAAACATTATTTATTATATCTAAAAAAAAAATATTTTTTACTTTCAGTATTAATTATTTTTGTAAAAGTCTTTTAACGAAAATTGTTATGTTTTCACTTACATTTTCGGCAAATTCTTCAAATTAACTAACATCGTTTACTTCCAAAGAACTTCAAAACCGGAACGCATTTGGATGGGTAAATATGCAATTTCGCCTACTAGAAAATTCAAAGGCATGTCTATATTTTCAAATTCTTTGGTTAAAAAAACAAAAAAACAAAAAAAAAAACTGGTGACTTTTTAACAAAGAACTTCAAAGTTTTATACACATGATAAAAGGACCTCACCAGGTTTGAAGTCGGCATTGGATTATACATGACAAACAAGTCCGCAACTTCATCATTTTTACTTTTAGAATACAGTGAATATTATACAAAAGGAATATTTTTGTTCAGGCATTGATTTGGGGAGAATTTTTTTTTCTGAATGTTTCACGTTTAAGAAAATGATAAAATTTCTCCACGTGAAAATAGAAACACTGAAAAAAAAAAAAATTAATTTGTTTTATTCCTACACAAAACAAAAAATACCATATACATAGATCGTGCTCTCCCTTCACCCCTAGTCAGGGGTTAAATAGTAGGATAGACTAAACCCTCATAGAGCAACTAGTCTTGGAGAAAGAAACCCACATAAAAACAGATCAAACAGAACCATTATATGTATTTATTTTTTTAATACTACCCTCTCAGAGTATTTTTTTTTTTCACTAAATAAAATGCTATAGAGAGCAAAATGTACAGTAATTGCTATTTTTAAACAAATCTTGCCCATTTTTCTCAAATATTTTGTGCCAACATTTTGTGAGGCATTTTGATAAAATTTCTCAGCAAAATGTACGATTAAGCAAAATTCCTTTCCGATATTTAACTTTTCCTATCAACATTTGTCTACGTGGTATGTTTAATGTGCAAATTCTCTTATAGATTTTGATAGCGGTCATTCTTAACTTTAAGGGAGATCAAAAACCACTAAAGTATTAAACCCAATTGAAACAAACCTCCGACTTTTTTAATCCCACCAATATAAATTGGGTTGGTTTGTGAAATCGTTGATGTTTCAGGCCAAGTCCCAATTTGCCTACCTCCCCATATTGAGACTAAAATTAGATACAAGTTCGGTTTCTATTATGGAGAGAATCCAACTCTCCAAAACGGAAAAATTTGGATTAAGAGAAAAATTAAAATTGACTCAGTCTAAAACAACAGAACAAGTACTCACTTTTATTCCTAGCCTGAAGGTCACGCCTTAGAAAACATTGTCAAGATAAATGGAGTTATTTAGCAAGGATTGTCTTCTGTCCAAGTAAAATAACACAAATGAAAATGCATTATATGATTATGAAAATTTACAAAAGAGTCAAGTCCAAGATTTTTTTTGTTTTCGTTCTTTTTAAATTATTATTATTGATGGAGAGTAGCTGAATCACTTGTGCACAATGAATTTAAATATCATGACTACAAGCATATATATGCATCCTTTGGATGAACAGATGCAATAGTTTCACCTAAAAACATTTTTGTTTTATTTTTTTTTTTAGATCTTTTATGCTTGCAACATGACTGTTATCAACCCTTTGAATCAGAGGGCACAGAGAGCAGATGTGAGACGTTGTGTGGCATTTCCTACCCTGGAATCCAAGACACTTGCAGTACCTTAAATACCAAATCATCAACATCATGATGATAATTTATAGTACTTTTATGTCCTATTCAGAAATGTGAGGATGCTGCGAGATAATAAGTCTGGTTCGGCTGAAATAATAATGCAAGAAAAAAAAAAAAACAAAAAAAAAACAAACATGAAATAGTGAGTTGGTTAAGTTTCATTATTTGGGAAAGTGCAGAAATAATCTGCAAATGGCTGTACGAGGTCTCAGTGTTTTTCCTCACATAGCCACCTTGAAAAGGAAATGATAATTGATAAAAACTAAATGTACTGACCGTAGTCAAAGACAACCCAAAGGCTTCCTATTCACTGGTTACTACACGGAAATATAGGTAGATGTCATTTCTTTCATTGAATTGCTTCACCTACCCTTGATCCTCACCTTATAATGGTGAGCATCAAATACCATTTTTGGAGTCTTTGGTAAGACTCAACTGGGGATTGAAATCTTATCTCCCAGCTCAGTTCTGCACACTCTAATCATTATGTCAGATGAGAATCTATGCAACAACAAACCATTTGATTGTCAAATTTAATAAATTAATATTTTAAATATTCCACACTGTCTATGTCCATTGATTTATTCCAATGAGGATCCCAGCTACAAAGAAGAAGACAGCATGACAGTGAATAACACAGTAGAAACGTGAGGAGTCAAGATAAAGCCACTAAATGATCATCACACCAGGAATAATGAACATAATTTTTTTAAAAAAAAGGGAAAATTTTGTTTAAATTTTAATCTTAACATTTTACTGCAGTTTCATGATATATCCAATCGTCAGACATAAATTTTTATCTTCCATGTTCATTTAATTCAGGCCATTATTTATCTAAAAAATTCTAATGTACTTGTAAATAGGAGAGAGAAATGTTATCTGAAAAGTAATTTTAAATATATATCTTTTAAACAAATATTATCCTATTATAAATTTGGATTATCCAGATGACTGTTTCTCAGTTATTCTTACAATATTTCGGTCAATGTAACCTTCAACCTTTTTCCACATGCCTTGTGTCAAACTTGGAAATCTGCACAGAATTTTTAACACATTTTAAAAGTGCTTTTTCAAATTTGAAAAAGAAAAAAAAATCAGAGTAGCTTGCTCTCATTCAATCAGTCATGACTTGACAGAAGTAATTTGTAATTGCATTCTTAATATCTTCTGTACCAAGGACTGAACCTTTAATCCCAAGAAAACTGTCACTTAGAACTCATTAAACTCAACATTTTTATCCGCTGTGCAAAAGAACCTTGGGAAATATTTAAAAATGAGGACAATAGTCCAAATAATCCAAAGCTAATGTTTTCATAAATATATTAATGATGTACTGAAAAAAATAACAGCAATTTTCCAGAATAGCTTACAAAGCAAAAAAGGTGAAAAAATAAATATACATTAAATAAATGTTATCAAAAGCAAGCCAAGTTATTCTTCTTCATATCTGGATAATTTTTTTGTGTTTTAACTAATTTTAAAGTGATTTTTTTACTTAAAAATAAAGATAGTGTAAAGCCTGTCAAGTTAAAACAAAATGGTTGTCTTATTCGAGCCATAATTGAGCCTCAATAATCGCTCAAAAATTAAACAAAATACTGATAAAAACATATTCAATATCATTACATTTTTGCAGAACTGATGACATTTATTGGATGTATTTCTATCAGTATTTTGTTTAATTTTCGATTTTTGAGCGATTATTGAAGCTCAACTATGGCTCCAATGAGGCAACCATCTGGTTTTAACTCAACAGCCTTTATTTTTAAATAAAAAACACTTTAAAATAAGTTAAAGTATAAAAAAACTTATCCAGGTAGATTAAAGCGCAACTTAGCTTGCCTTCTTTGGTAACATTTATTTTTGTGTATTTATTTTTTCTTTGTTGGTAATTCTAAAAAATCACCCCAAAAATTAAAAAAAAGGATTCAGTTGTGGATTTTCATTTTGCTTATAATGATAAAAAAAAAAAAAATTTGAATGGTATTTATGAAATGGTGAGTAAATAAACAGGTAACAGTTACGGATGACACAAGTCTATATGAGATGCCAGTTCACGGCTGGTAAAAAACGATGACCCACAACATTCAAATAAGAATTCAGATGCACCAAAGCTGTCGACTGTCTGCAGAAGAGTACACTGCAAAGAACGTCTTCGAATCACTACTCGTTTGTTTGGCCCTTGATCAGCACTATGGCTGTCTACTGAGACTACATTTGAATAAACAGCATTAGGAAGCATCGGAATTGTATTATGAGTTGTTACATTACCAGCAACTCCTGTTATCCGCAGTCCAAGCGCACTATCGGACGACTGTTGACCCCCGTATTCGTCATCATTTGCCACAACTTCTTTTTTTATTTTCAATTCGGGACAAAAGTTTATTGTCTCTTCATTTGTTGTTTTCGGCTCTGGCACAGTAGTCACCTGAGAACACACTGGTTTTTGATCTTGCACGATAGGCATCGGTAGCAGATTGCCGATAAAAACTTGATTGTTCCCCAGATGTGTAAACACAGGCATCGTGTTGCCATAAATGGTTAGCGGAACCGTCATGTTGTTTGTGGGATCCATATTAGTAATGGGGAAAAACGTGGTCATCCCTGGAACTGATGGAGGCACACACAGAGTGTTTGGTGCTATGACCGGAAATGGCAAAGTAGGATATGATGATGATGCTCCTGCTTCTGTTGGTGTTGTTGTTGTTGTAGTTGTTGTTGCCATTGCCGCTGGAGATGATACAGCAGTTTGTGGGTTACCAAGAAGTTTACTCAATTGGATTGGTTCCGTGTGAACATTACACTCTTCAGACTTAATTTGGCACGTATTTCCGCTCTCTTTCTCGATACTATCAGAATTAACCGAAGTGTAATTGATTACATTATCAACTAACTCTTCACGCCAAGTTTTTGTTGGCACCGGCACACTGTCCCATTCCTTCTTGATTGCTGAAAAAACTGGCTTCTGATCATGTGGTGAAGATGTTGATGTTGTTGTTCTTGCCACACTCTCATGTCTCCTGCTGCAATTTTCAACCGGAATCTGCTGAATGTCCGTCTGTTCTTCATCCACCAGTTTTTTCGCTAACTTGCCATTATCATAAAGCCGCGGTATAAAGTCCTTGAACCGCAACCGTAAAAACTTCTTTTTCTGTAGTTCTTTATTCCAGTTTTTGGCTTCTACTGTCGTTTCTTCTTTTATTTTTTTATTCTTACTATTGTACTGGCGTTTAGTTTTCTGGAGATTCTTTTCACTTTCTTCAAGCTCATTATTGTTAGTATTAGTATAATTTTTATTATTGATATCATTGTTTTTATTTTTAATAGAAGCAGTAGTATTAGCAATAGTAGAAGTATTTACTGTATCATTAACCTTGTCATTGTTAGTTTCAGCACTTATAGCATTACAATTATTTTTATTATCAATAATATTACTTATATTAGTAGTAATAGTATTTAGATTATTATCATTAATCTTGTTATTAGTAAAACTTGTTTTATTTTTCTCACTAAAATCCCCTTTCGTTATACTGCTTATACCTTTCGACAATTCACAAGTGACTGATCGAGATTTAGCTGGGTTGAAATTGGTCTGAGATAAAGTATTAGATGAAGTCACAACTGGTGACAGACTAGACGTTTTCCCTCCGGTCCACCCGGAAGTATCAAAATCTACACAGAAGTATTTCTGCGGTTTTTTATAGTTTCTCTTTGGAACACATCGGACCGGTTTCAAGGGAAGCTCAGAGTCTGGCTTTAGTTTTTCCGGAACAAAATTAGATTTTATCGACAAATCCGTCTTAGGATCAGAACACTGATTATCTGTTGCTGGACTCTGAAGCTGAGGAAGAGATTCAGATGAATTAGGGGATTTACTTGTGCCAGAATCTTCATCTCCAACACGTGTCTTAGCAATCCCTTTGGTTGTTGTTTCTTTAAGCAACGTTTCACGATATGTTGTTTCCGAGTCTTTAGTTGACGATGTTTCAGAGAAATCCCTGGCAGATTCCTTAGCTGAATTAGTATCACTGGGTTCGTCTTTCATGGAACACTGGACAATGGTTTTGGGGGAACCAACACGCTGCATTGATTTAAAATTGCCTAAAAAATTTGGATCATCATCGTCATTCGACAGGAATATAATCCTTTCTTGTTGGTGAAATGTTTCAGATGAAAGATCATCAGTTTTTTCGAGGTTATCTGATTTTTTAACATTCTCCACAAGAATATCCTTTTCTTTTTGAATATCCACGCCATCCACCATTGGTGCAGCTGTACTGGTTTCTGGACATAATGAAGAAACAGGTTCAGCCGGATCTTCTTTAACCAATTTATTGATGATAACATCTGCCTGGAGCTTCAAGAAGCCTGATGAAAAATTTAAGTTTTCATTAGGATTTTGAACCTTTGACAGGAAAGGAGGGTCTTCCATTTTTAACGGAGCCCCTAAAGATTCATCACCATCTGTTGCAGAGGTAGGCGAGATATTCTGTGGACTTAACATTGGAGGTGAAAGATCAGAAACTCCTAATTCCTGACCACTAGAAATAGTTTCTGTGGCAGGCTGTGTTTTGACACAGTTTGTTTTCGAAGAATTAGCATCAGAAATTTCTTGTGGGCTTTCAGAAGAATCTATAGTTTTAAAGGACTTTCTAACTTTCTTTGAACAATTAGTTTTTTCTGGGGTCGGCTCCTTCGAACAACAGGGTGTTTGTAGAGTCGGCTCCTTTGAACAACGGGGTGTTTCAGGAGTCGTTTTTTTCAAACAACGGGGCATTTCAGGAGTCAGTTCCTTTGAACAATGGGGCATTTCTGAAGTCACCTTCTTTGAACAATGGATCGTTTCTGCGATCACCTTCTTCGAACAATGGCCCATTTCCAAGGTCGGCTTCTTGCGGTTTATTCTAAGAAGATTGGTGGATTTACATTCAGATAGTTTGACAAATTTTTTATGGTCTTTGGATGATTTTTGTGCTACGGTGTGGTTAGGATTTACGACATTATCGTTGTGGATTGAAGTCACTTTCTTGGTAGACTGGTCATTGTGGTTCCTGTCTGCACTTTTAAGTCGAAGAATTTTACCTGTAAAAAAAAAAAAAGAAGAGAAAAACAATTTTATTTAACAAGAAAAACATTTCTAAAATAAAATTATCAATAAATAGATTTAAACAAATCTTGAATCTAATTTTAGTCAAACATTCTAAAAATTGATTTTAGCTTAAAAACTAACATCAGATTTTCCATTTCTTTTTTTTTTTTTATTAGGTAGAGAAACACTGTCTGTGGAAGACTATAAACACCTCTTTCAGATTGAGCAATGGGGAAAGTGATATTAGGTCATGTTTCTAGGGCTATAACTGCCACTAATCTCTGTCCACAATGTTTTAACTAACTATTACTAGCAACAATAAAAAATCTTGTAAAAAAAATAAAAAGAGTACTCTTTAGGGGTGACAACTTTTATATAAAAGCATAAACATAGTGTCCATAACCTCTTAACTATCAGTCGTAGATGAGTAATATACACACACACACACATGATTGAGCATATTGAGAAGTGATATACAAATTACCATTGGCGTATGAAGCGATGCTCTTTGTGTAAACAAAGAGAGCTTAGGCACTATTTGGCTGCTGCTATGCGTGCAGTGAATTAACAATGTTTTGACATTGTCCAAATACCTAAGGTCAATTTGTTTACACAAAGAGCATCGCTTCATACGCCAATGGCAATTTGTATATCACTTCCTAATATGCTCAACCCAAGATAGGGAGCATCATAGTCATCCACATACAGTACTGTTTCATTATTTCACAGCTCAGTAATGCGGCTGGACAAGCAACTACCTCAAGCCAGGATTGAAACCTGACCGCCCAAATGACAGTCGGAGCTTCTAACCGTTGCGCTATTCGGCTGCTATTATGCGGGCAGTGAATTAACAATGTTTTGATATTGTCCAAATACCTAAGTTCAATTTGTTTACACAAAGAGCATTCTAAGTGTTTCCTTATCTATTAAACACTATTTTATTTATTTTTTTTTTATATTGGATCTATTATTCAGATTTATTGGTTATGTGGGCTGCAGAATATTGGAATTATCTCCCTCAGATTTTATTTGAATTATCTCCCTTGGACTTATTTTGCCCAACATTAGAGAGCATTCTCCTATCCGAGGTTCTCGTTCTACACCTGTGAGGAATTAGCACTTTTTTCTGATTTGGCGTTCAGAGCCATCATTTATGTCATGTTTCTAGGGCTATAACTTCCACTAATCTCTGCCCACACCGTTTTAGATGTTACTACATTGTAATCGCTCCATTAATTCATACAATAGGTCTATCAACTTACTTCATCATATAAAGATACATAACAATCTCAATATGATCAAGAAAAACGAGTTTCTCGGGTTAGAGATAGAAAGAATGCGTGAGCAATGTATGAACAGATGTGATTTACTTGGTTTTATGTTCATGCGAGTCTGTATGACTGCTATCAGAAAACATAATTTAAAGGCAAAGTTTACTAGGGTTTCAGAAGGCAATTTTCAGGTGACATTACTCATGCAAAACTAACAAATATTTTATACCTTGCCTTTACATTTTGCGTATTGCGTTATATTGGATAACATGTAAACTATGTGAGAAGAGAAAAGAATAATAGTGAAGAAACAGTTGGCATTTATTCTTGCATAAACAGATTTTAAAAGACAAACATGGTCGTTGTCATCATTAGGCATACGTTTCTTTCCAGATGAACGGTTTATTGGATGAAATTACACATATCTGAAGACATTACAGAAACAAAGAACAAGGTACACAATAACACACGAGAATGTGGTAAAACTACAGACATAATTACTATTATGCTATGGTTTAGTAAAGACAACCACAATGATATAATTAACAAAAATGTTAATTATATTCATTGTGGCTATCTTTATCATTACCGTCCTGCTAAACCACAACATAATAGTAATTATTAGGGTTATGACAACAGAATATTCTTATCATTGTTTTGACTTTCAAGTATATATCCGACACAATTATAGACAATTAATCAACTGAGAACCACATAACTATATAAAAGCATATATCAACGGATACACACTCGAGAGTCAAAACGATGAAAAGAATATGCTGTTGTCATAGCCCTAGTAATTATGTCTATAGTTTGCGTACCTTTATTTGTTTCTGTAATCTCTCCAGATATGTGTAATTTTATTCAGTAAACTGTTCATCTGGGAAGAAATGTATATCTACATAAACCCAGCAGTTTTTTTTTCATTTTTCCTTTTTTGTCGTTTTTTTCTTTTTTTCATTATTGTCCTTTTCGCTTTCTTCTAAAATCCATGTTAGCCATGATAACACGACACACAAGATGATAGCCTCCTGTAAAGTGAAGATATTCCCGAACATTAAAAGCCACAATATAAAATATTCATTGGACTTTACAAATGTATTATTTGTAGAACGTAAACACAATGAATGCCCTGGAAAAGTCACTTCTGATTAATTATAAGAAAAACTATAGTTGAAAAAACAAATTTTTTCTTATAATTAATCACAAGTGACTTTTCCAGGGCATTCATTGTCAAGCCCAAGTATCAGTTACTTTTTTGTTTTTTGTACTGTTAAATGTTTTGCAACGATTTTAGCATCCCAAATTCTCAGATGAAAAAAAAATAATGGATCTCTTAGCAAAATGGAATTATCTCCCTCAGACCCGTAACAAATTATCCAAAAGCGCCCCTCTGCCAGCTGCTAATGCTACCTCAACTGTTCTACATCTACTAATCCAAAACTTTCATTCATTCTTTCAACATATCCATAACATCAACATTAATTTTGCACACATCTCTCCATAGTGTCCAGATTTAATCTTCGTCTGCGGTCATCAGATTTAAGCCTGTCTTTAACACTCACATTATACGCCCATCATATAATTGTCATATCAACACATTTCTTCAACGTTCAGTCCTGGTTTTATTTCCATACATCATCACACTCATACATGTATACATGCCCAATAAACTATCAACCGTGGTAACGCTCTGCTTGTTAGTAATGATAGAAGTTTGCTGAACAACTCCACTCACTCCTGCTTCTTACAATGATACTAGAACCTACTCCTCCCTGTGCTCAAATTGTATCACCAAGGTAATAAAATTTCTCAAAAATCTCAATAGCTTCATCATCTTCATATATCCCTCTCCATTAATCAGACTTTTTTGCACACAAACTGGTTATCAACTCTAACCTGTAATTCCACCACACTTCCTGTGTACCTAATGCTTACAGTTTAAATTTAATAATTTCGACGTGATGTCTCATGCTGAGCATAGTAGAGTTAAAATCGATTTAGTACTGCATATAAAATCTGAAGAAAAACACCTTTTTATATGAGCAAATAAGCTAGTATTATCGGCTTTTTTCCTAAATGACATGTTTGATTGGATCAACGTTAGTCACTAAAAAACAGAATCAGAAGTAGGTTCAATGAAAAGTAAAGTCTTTAAATGACTTCTACAAAAATAATTTAAATTAAAATATTTTTTTAAATATTTGCTTCCAAACATAATGCTTGCGTTATTACACACAAAAAAAGCTGATACACTCTTTCATACTTATGTTGTCAAATTTATGCGGAAAGAAAGATGGGTTTGTTTAACAATATATCAACCATCTGGGGATTATTTAATCCGGAATAAAGTTGCAAAATATTGGTATGATAATTATTTATCTTTCTAGAAAACGTTACTCTATGAAGGAAACGTTTATAGTTTGTTAAAAATCCTTTATCATAAGAAAGAGGATCTCTTTCAATGGAACATCCACAGCTAATCGAAACAGGAACAAACAGAGCAAGACATTTCATTCCTAAATGCTGACATACTTCTATCAAACGTCAGAGTACCAGTTCACAGACGACAAACTCTTGCTAAACATTACTTATAAGACTGCTCATTCATCAAACTCATATTCAGAATTAAAAACATGACTCCATGGTAGTATTATTTTGACAAGCCACAGTCAAATAAACAGATAACCAGCCAATCAGCATAAGCTGCTTATTTTAAAAGCTAGATACAAAAAAAACTTCATTTCCTTTTCACAATAAATGTCGTCTTCCTATTTCTAGATTGAGGCAAAGCATTTTGCTTTTCTTTTTTTATTATTCATATTTCAAAAATCTACATCACTGACTCTTTTGGGTCTCTTATTAAAAAATAATTACTCTTTATTATTTAAAAAAAATTAGTTATTGACAAAATATAATTTATCAAAATGAAATTATAAAATAAGACATATAAAGAGAAGAAAAATCCTCCTCCTCCTCCCAAAACATCACTACAACTAACCCCAAGTTTAAATGGCAAAGCCCCACTCCTCACCCTACAACAAAAACAGGCCTACACCAAACAGAGACTGTTTATCTAGTGATCAATTTGTAGCTGAATCTCCCTTTCCAATATATATATATATATATATAGGGCGTCCAAAAAGTCACTGAAGGGTTTTGAACTTCAAGAGATTCTTGATATCTTTCTGTAATTTTAACACAATCTAAGACATTGGGAAATTTTTTTGAAAAAAATGCAAAATTCAAACAATATTTATGACAAATAACGTCTTTCCAATGTTGCCCATTTTCAGCTTCGCATATTTGTGCTCTTTCCAAAATATTATTCATGACAGATTTCAGAATCTCTGGATTGCGATAAAAATCCCTTATTTCATTCCTGATGTTTTCCTTCAATTCTTGCAGAGTTTTTGGTTTGTTAACAAAAATATACCCATAAGCAAAAGATTTTGAATTGTGTTGTGACTTGGGTTATCTCTTACATGAAAATGCCGTCAATAAGCTCTTTGAGTCAAGATAATAGACCCCTGATTTTGATAAAACAATTTCACAACTTGCGTACGTTGTTCAATGCTATACTTGTCCATAATTAATTTCAAAAAATATTATCTGTAAAATATTTGAAATAGAGAAAAATAACCATTAATGGTAAAATGCCAAAGATTTTTAATCATTCAGTGACTTTTTATACACCCTGTATATATATATATATATATATATATATATATATATATATATATATATATATTAATTTTAAATTGACTCCTTCCTCCATATAAAACCACAAGTGTAAAAAAAAAAAAAAAAAGTACACGGAATGTATCCTCCAGAGACACAAAAAAAATTGGTTTGGTTGTTTTTGTTTTACAGCATATCAACCCTTTTCAGGTTATTTAATGCCGAATCCAGTGATTTTGAAGAAAAAATTTTTAATAGAATATATTTGTTCTTTTTCAAGCCAGTTTCTATTCAACCTATAGTTGGAACCCTAACATGTACTACCACTCTGAGTCAGAGTGAACCTGGGAGCAATGGCAATAAAAGGGTAGCTCCACACTCCCCAAAGCCCACAAGCTGGGGCTTCATCATTGGATACAGTTTAAGGTCATATCCAGGACCAAAAAAATTGGTTATCTACACTAAAAAGGATGGTATGTCTTGGAACTATACGATTATTTAACATTAAATTTATGTTAAATTGATCCCCCATTCTCAATTCTAAATTTGGGGGGGGGGGCAGGTTTTGGCAGATGCTCACATATAATCAATATTAATATAATAAAAGTACCCTTCTCATGGGGAATATTTAGCTGAGGGTGCTAATCTACAATAATAGTTTGTTTTTATTTTGCTAAATTACACTTTTTAGTAGTATTTTCAAAGTAAAATTTAATTATTATATCATTTGGTCATTAAATAATTAATTGAAACAAAGTGTCAGTTTTGGTTTATGTAAAAGAATTTTAATCTTTATAAATAAAATTATTGAATTAAATTGTTACAAAACTATAATTTTGTTAAGGTAATGTTATAATCTTTATTTATAAAATTATTGGATGTAAATAGCTTCCAAAAAACATTCAATACATGACAATGTGCTAAGAAATTTAAAGATAGAAATTACTTTTATTCAACAGTTTGAATGCTTTCAAATTTCAAAAGATAACAAAGAAAAGATTTAAATAGCTGATTTGTTGACGGACAAATCCAAATGCATTCAGATAATTTAATTTTAATAATTATAGAACTCTATGGACCATCTGAGAATCTTTGCTTGCTTGAATCTTCCTTATTTCTTTAATTATAAAACTCTGATCTGTCCGGGTATCCTTGCTTGCTTAAATCTTGTAATAAATAATCTTACCACAAATTCTTCATAAGTTTGGATTTTGGTTTCTATTCTAGCTTTCAAAGAAGATATATATTTTTTTACATTTGAAATCATTATTAGATATTAGATACAATATAATATATAATAACCAATAGAGAACTGACACTATAATGATATACATATAAAATCTGTATAAATTAAAACATTACATTTAAGCATATTTTATGACCGAGCAAGATCAGACACCTCTACTAGTATTTTAATTATTTTTTTTTTTTAGTTTAAAATAGAATAAGTTCTTTGAAAGCATCTTTGAAGAATTTAAAATTTAAAAAATAACGAAAATGCTTAAGTAACCATGAATAAGATTCAAATACATTTTATTAAAAAAAAATCATTCTATTTTTCAACTTTTTGTCTTAAATTTTTTGGCTAAATCATCCTTCGTCAGAGACTGAATTTGTTTCATAACAGTGAAGCTATATCTTTTTTGTAATAGTCTGTTTCTTCTTATTGTCATTGAAATGTCCGCCTGTTGTCACTGAAGCGGTTAAGAAATGTCTCATTCTATATAGAACTCATAAACATGCATTGTTACCTATAGATTATTTAAAGTAGAAGAAAGTATGTCAGGATACTTTCAAAGTATGTTTTCCAATTTAAATAAACTACTTTTAGGTTTCTAAATTATTTAGATGGGGATGGCTAATAGTACTAGCTTATTTACTAACATAAAGTGTTGTTTTTGTTTTCAGATCTTATATGTCTTATATGTAATACTAAATTGATTTTAACTCCAATATGTTCAGCATGTCATAATATTCGAAAAATATAGAATTCTTATCGCCTTTTCAAAAAACCACAAATAAGATTCAAATATGTTTTATTAAAAATCATTTTATTTATTGAGATTGTCGAACTGACTTCCTCATCTTGGTTGTTATATTCACAACGTTTCGGCCGTTTTGCCCTCTGGCCTTCATCAGGTGTTTTGTATCGAACTGGGGAACCGTTTGTTAGGAGTCTCGAACCCAACCCTTTATTATTATTACGGGGGTACCTGGGACATAGTTGCTGATTCTGTTTTCAATGTTACTTTTCACTACCTTCGTTCAGGATTGAACTCAGCACCTTTGGGTAGCTGTAAACTTTGATACAACGTCTAGGACAATTCTTAGTTGGTTTTTGCTAATGTTAAACCTATGTTGTTATTCAAGGTTTTCTCTCTCTATTAGGTGTCCAAATTGCATTCAGCTCTACACTTGGTTTGCTCAGTAGGTTGTTATGTCCAAGCATGTGAGCTGTTTAAACGGGGAAAAACGGCTCACTATGCGCTAATGCGCTGAGCTGCCTACAGTCAGCATATTAACGAGTTTGTATTCTCTTAAAAATAGTAAACTGAAGGTTGTCAAATTTATGTGGAAAGTTTTGTTTGTTTAACAACATATCAACCATCTGTGGATTATTTAATCCTGAATAAAGTTGTAAAATATTGGTATGATAATTATTTATATTCTTGGAAAATATTGCTCTATGAAGGAAATTTCTCATCACTCAAGAACAGGAAAATGGAGCATGCCAAAGAAGCATCCCACCAGTGACATTATTCCCAGAAAATAGTCTTTGACATTCTTTGTTCTCAACACGATTGACTCTTAGTCACTTTCTAGTATCTATTTGAGAAGAAAATAAGGTCTTGATTTTTGAAAAATCATATTGAATAATATGGCTGGAGATGAACTTATAGATATTAGGCTATGATATGACCAGTCGATTAATTGGATTAAGCCTCTCCTGTGTAGACAGAGTAAAAGAATGACTAAATAATCAAAATCCCATTCTAAGGTATTTTGGGTTGCCACCCATAGCCTATCGGTGGCCCCATTTTGGGGAGAGGGGGTATCTCTTTGCGTTGGGTTGCAGTCAGTTAATTTGTGCCCAGACAACAGGGCGATGGAGAAAAAGAGTGGGGGGGCTAATTATTGGGATTTATTGTTTATAAGAAATTTTATTTAGACTTTAAAATGGTTTCCTTATTTTTATGTCGAGCAAACACAAATGTTACTAAAACCAAAGAATTATGCTTTGAAAATAATTTTATACATATTTTAATTTTTGTAAATAAATCGTTTCTATAACTTGCTAAGACTTCTTTTCCATTCAACTTTCTTTTTTCGATCATGCTGACAACATGAAAATAAACCAATTTTAAAAAAATGTTTGTTTTTTCTATTAATATGTATTACTAAATTGATTTTTAACTCAGTACATTCAGCATGTTATAATCTTTTAAAAAATATCTTTTCACAGACTGCATATCACTTTAAAAAAAAAAAAAAAGAAATTGGAGTACCACCTAATTTCATGTCTGTCAATTTCATTCATATTCATTATTTTATCCAATACTAGCATGGACAAAAGATATGCTTAAATATATTTTCATTGATGCAGATTTCGTATTTATTATTATAGTCAATTTTTTTTATTGATTATTGTACCCAATATATAATAGTAATTTAAAAAATTAATTAAAAAAAAAATGACTTTGGTGCCACCAGCAAGAATAGAAACAAAAACATTTAGCACTCCAACCTTACTCATTATCATTTTAGCTATCAGATGGATAAGAAATACTTTAAAATTAACTAACTTTAACATATAAACGTATATTTGTGCATGTATACAAAAAAAAAACATTTTAAATCGAATTCTTACAAGTTCCAATTTTTTAAAATTTGTACCCCTTAGCAGCTATTTTTACCAGTTATTGATCTATAAAACAACGGCCCACAAAATAACGTGCCGCTCTGCAAACTTGCATTTCGGAGGAAATGCACTTTGACAAAAAAAAAAAAAAAAAAAAAAAAGGAGCCAGACAGACGTAGTGAGTTTTAGAAATTATATTTTTTTAAATAGTTTCAAGAATAATAATTCAATTACCTCCCCAGCCAGCACGTGGATAAATTTAACACGAAATCAGTTTAAATTTACATTGTAAACATGGCTCCACTAGTTTAATCAAAGACTAAAAGTAATTATTTTTAATTTAATAAAGTGCGTTGAGAAGAGACGAAGTCTGAACAATGTTCACGAGAGAGAGAGAGAGAGAGAGAGGAAAGAGACCAAAACAAGGGAGGTAACTAAGTTGTCGCCATCTGAGGAAGAAATAAAAATGGCGTCGATTATTATTCTTCCTTTTTCTTGCTCGATTCAAACGAAATCTATAAAAAAAAATACTAAAAAATGAACGACTGAGCATATTGTCCATGGATTCATCTTTAAAATCTGAGGAGTCCAGTTTTATTTTAAAAAAGTAAATAAAATAAAACAAAAGTTTCTTTGTTATTTTCACTTTTTCAGCCTTCACGTGTATGTTTTTCTCGCACAACTACGAGAAGTGATTTGAATAATTTATTTTTTGTTTGTTTTTATTGTTATGCTAATGTTTATTAAAATAAAAAATACAATAGCGTAAAATTGCAAGAAAACTTAAAATCCTACTTTTAAAAAATAATTACAAATTAAACCCACCACAATGCATTTCGGCTTCTTAAAAAAAAAAAAATTAAAAACAGCCATTTTAATATTTTGCTGACACGGTTTTTACTTTTAAAGAAAATAAATTAATTAAAATAGTACTTAAAAATAATTTAGTAAAAAATAAAAAAAATAAAATAAATGCCTTGTTAAAAAAAAAAGGAACAAAAATAAATCAAATCAATGCCTGTATAGCAGGTGATAACAAGGGACGTTATAAGGCTTTAAAAATATTGAGTTGCTTCCCTTGCATCGTAAATATTTTAAATTTAGAGTATTTGTTTCATGATAGTGAGAAATGTTTTTAACCACTGAAAAAAATAGGTAAACTCGTATCATAGTAATTTTCCTCCTTTGAACAGTAAGCTATTTATATTATATTCATCAAAATTATTTAATTACAATTGTCGCTTATTGCAATCTCTTCTTTTTATGCAATACTTCGAATTAACAACTCCTGATGTAATATACTGGTTTTCTTTTCTCTCTTTACTAGCATTTCAGCCCGGCATTGCCCGGGTGTTTGGAGGTGTGTGTTGAAAAAAAAAGTGGTAGTAGGAAGGCAGGCTCGAACCCGTACTGTGAAGGAGGAAAATAACGGGAAAAAACATGACATCTTTGCTGTTACGACCACCGCCAAACCGGAAGTGACGTAGATTTAAATTAAGGCTAGACAATCGAAAATATCGGCGAAAAAAGTGACGCCTCTCTGTTGAAAAGTGCCCAGTTGAGGGTAAAGAAATTAATGTTTTTAGCCAATTTTTCGTCTGAAGGGTCGAGCTTCAAAACATTACTGAGCTTATGAAAATCCGTCGCCTCTGTCGAAAGTTTTAGGCAAACATAGAAACATACATACATACATTTATATGTTGGTAGCTCAAATTTTCGACCCAAACCGATTAAAAAGCTTACCCTATCTCTGAATATCCTTTATGTAAAATTTCAAATGTTTAGACCAGAAACTGTCTGAGTAATTTGGTAGAGACCGTAGACGTCAAATTTTTTTTAACTTTGACCCCTATTATGACCCCTTAACATTTATTGTTTTAGGCTCAAACCAAGTTATTAAGTTAGATCCATGTCCAAGGAACCTATATCTAAAATTTCAAGTGTTTATACCCAAAATTTGCGGAGTTTGGTAGAGTTCTCAAAGGTTAAAATCGTTGAACTTTGACCCCTTAACAGCCAAATTTCTGGCCGAAAACGGATTACAAAGATTTTCCCAAATCTCAGTACCCTGTATATTAAATTTCGAGTCTGTAGACTGAAAATTGACAGAGTTATTGCGTAGGGAAATGTACACACACACACACACATACACACAGAAAGACACGTTCACTTTTATAGATATATAGATTGCTCTCATCATTAACTTTTGCCAAAAAAAGGTAATAATTATGCAAGCTGTAGCAACGAGGTTTGTTTATTAATGCCAAATAAAACATAGCGGCAAAATTCAAAAAAGTATGGAAGCACATAAAAACTTCTACAGGCGTATCTGAAAATGACGTCAAGTGGCTGGAGGGAGAGGAGGAGGGACAAAACCGACTGGTTTCCCTTTTCTTTTTTTTTTTCAGAGTCGTGCATTTATACATAGTGAACGTTTGTATAATTTTCACCATTTTTTTTTTCAATCATTTTTTGTGTTCCTGCTTTAAATTAAAAAAAAAAATTTTTTTTTCAAGATTATATAAAAATTATGTTATGCTGAAAGTTACACTATCATCCACGCAAGGAAAATATTAGAATCTTACATATAACGATTACGCTAAAACAGTAACCTTAAAAAAAAGAAGAAAGAAATATTTTTTGCAATTAAATTTTTTGTATGTGAAATTATTACATAAACAATGCTTAATTCACTAATTTTTCTTCAAGTTATATCGATTTCGTTAATACGGACTTTAGGGGCATTTTTTGTAATGTTCCTGTAAAAATTAATTTTTTTTTTTTGTAATTGTTACAATTTACAAGGCTTTATTTTCATAAAAAAAGCAAAAATAAATTCATTCATTTTTTTTTACTACTGAAAACCATAATTTTAGTAAAGGTATTTTTTGTTTAAACAAAATAATACATTTTCATTAAGATTCAAATAAAAATAATGGGTTCATTATATTTTATGATCATTATTTGATAAAGACTGAAAATTTCATTAAAATTGGTTCATTTCCTGATTTTTGGTGAATTTTTAAGGTAAGGGAGGGGTCAAAATGTTTATACATTTTGAACATCAGCATTCATTTTTATGTACCTAATTATTAGGTAATAGAGCCAAGGGAAATCCCAGAAGTGCCTGCAAGCATGTGACATAAGGGTCAGAAAGTGAGACTGAAAAGTCAGTCTCCCCTCTGATGCTGTAAAAGATGCTTGAGCAGCCCGATAAGCATTTTACGGTAGAGGTGCTCCAGGCGATTAGCAATAAACTAATCTCTTCTCAAAGAAAGAAGGCAAAGTCTAGAACTGCGCAGGACCAGTAATACACTGTAATCAACAGGGAAAAATTATTACAAGAATGATCTGGACTTTGTCGATTTTAGAGCTCAAGGGAAAAAATCCCCAATGACATATTGCAGAGAAAGATAGGAAAATACATAAGACTCAAGATGTATTATTTTGACAGGGAAACCAATGTAGTGTGTGTATTTCAATAAACTGTTAACAACCTTGTTACCTAATCAGTTTTTTGGAGTGTGTGGGGAGAGGTTCCTTGTTTACTTAGTTTCTATTTCAAACAAAGTTGGGAAGAAGACAAAAAGAAAATGCAAACTTTGACGAAGAAAACTAAAATTGACACTTCCGCATTTACTGACCTGTGGTTTCCATGAAGTTTCTCAGGTGTGCTCGGCCGCGAACGGAAATCACCAGAAGCGGCCGATCACGAAATGTTAAGTCGCTATGAGAAAATTATGATAAACAGGAAAAACATGGAAATACAATAAATAAAATTACAAACATGTATCTAACCCAATCCAACTCTAACCCTAACCTGCGTGATTAAAGAAGTAATTTCTTTTTCATAAAAACGTTGCCTTCATATATTCGTAGTAGCTAAAAATAGACGGATCGTTCGTTAAAAATTGAGGAACACTCAGTCAACCTTCTCTAGTTATTCCCATCAGTGGTCAAACACACCGAAGAGACCTTGTGGAAATCACAGGTCGGTAAATGCAGAAGCACTCGAATATTAATTATTTCACGTGTTCACTACAACATTGAATAAGGATCATATGACGATTGCTTTGTAAATAAAAATAACTGGTTACAATAAAAATTAAATCTGCACTAGCAAAACCTGTGGAAATTCCACAGTTGTATGTTCATCTGTTGTATATTGCTCTGTGCATTTTTCTATCCAATGGATGTCTAGTGCAAACAGACACCATTATCATATTGTACCACACTTGTTCAAACTAAAACCTACTCATCTATTTTAGTTAATGTAATACCAGAATATCTGATTATGAGGGTTTATCTCCAAGATGCTTGTAGGAGTTTGTGATATATTTCCATTCTATGAAAGTCTGGTTAGAAGTTGAAGTGCGCACAGCTTAACTACAAAAACAATTATAGAATGTAAATCTTCAGATTTAGTCTGATAATTTCTATCAGGAATGAAACACATTTCATTATGTAGTCTACTTACCATGGATATAGATTTATACAACTACTAGTCTACACATTGGCCCTTAAAGGGGAAGATGAAAAATGTTCAAAATAAGTTTTTGAGATAATATTGTCTTTTGTCTTGAGAAAACATTCTTTTTACGTGATGAATGAAAAAAATAAAACTCAGGAAGCCTCTACAGCACTAATTAAAATTAAGGAGGCACTACTAAAAGCAAGTTTCTACCTCCCTCTTCCTTGAAAAAAAAATATTTTTTAAGGCCTGAAAAAAAAATAATAAATAAATCATCAGAATCCATAGGAGCGCTACTAAAAGCAATAAATATGGTTATAAATATGATTATAGTTATATATTGTATATTTATATTTAAATAGTTTTTCTTTTTAAACGCAATGGGGTTAAAAGGCTTTTAATATCGGACTTAAGACGGGGCAGCCATGGAATAGGTAAGCAAATGAATTTTTTGAAATTGCAAGTCACAAACTGGATGGACGATTTAAGCGCCCAAGTAAGCAACCTGATCTGAGTTTTATAATTATATAGATGGCGCTGTACTTGTATATTGAGCACTGTTGAAACAATTACTGAAACCAAAAATATATACATTATTTTATAATTATTTTATAATATAGCAAGACTGGAAATTCCAAAGTTGTACCTTTCATCTGTTTGTAAATTGCTACGTATTCTATAGAAATCTGGCGTGAACAAAAACCCTACACTATTATTGTACTACCTTTGTTTAAACTGAAAAATACTTATCTAACTACTGTTTTATGTACAACGGGCGTTCCAAAAGTGATGCCTCCAATTTTTTATTCCACTTGAATGGGTGAGAGGGGATAGCAAATTCCATTGTTATGATGACTGAACTAATGTATTCATGATCTGAAAGTTCCATCTCTCTGTTACAGATGTTTACAGTGTGAGACTCTAAGAAAGTAATCCCTGTTATAGACTTGCATCAGAAACAGAGAAGAGTCCTTGAATTCCTCCATGCAGAAAAAACTGAACCGATCAACACCCACCGGCGCCTGTTGAACGTTTATAAAGCCAACGTTGTTTATGCCAGCACGTTAACAAAACAGGTTCATCGATTTCAGAGTGGCAACAAAAATGTTAATGACAAAGCGCATCCCAGACTTTTACGACCAAGGCATCAAAAGTGTATCGAGAATGGTGATGACTAGGCAAAAAAATAAATTCTGGCGCACAATGGTCACTCTCCTGTCTTCATAGCTCTTTAACATTTTAGTTTTTGAGTTTAAAAAAATAGGAGGTTTTACTTTTGGAATGACTCACATACTTTCAGAATGAATATGGTTATGAGAGTCTATTTCTAAATCCTTGTAGAGGTTTATAGCATATCAATTCTATGTAAGTTTGGCAGAAATATAGACCCCCAAGATATTATCGTGCCATCTCTGGTCAGAAAGACACTACACTTTGAAATAGTTTATTTCTGAAAAATACAAAAATAAATTAGGCACTTGACCAATTAATAATGTTGGAGGGAGTGTCTACGATCATCCCTGTCACTGTACCTTATATATGTCTATCATTTTCCTAGCTAGAATCTTCAATCACCATAATACTACATTCATTCCAGGAGTCGTCCCACTTAAGATTCCCAAATCAATTTTTTTTTTTAATATATAAATAAATAAATATGAACATAAATAAATGAATCTTTTTTATTAACTTCACTTTGATCCTAGCCTGGAGGTCAAAACAGTGTATTTTGGTCAAAACATCAATATCAGGGAGGTGATGATGACTAAATGGTTAATGACACAGATTCTCAACCTGGCCGTGTCAAGTTCAAGCTCAGCTCATCCCACAAAAACATTTTCATTTAGAGATGTTGGGAACCTTCATGGGGTCTCTCCTGTAAGCACCTGGTGTCTTTCTAGAAAGAATTCTAACTGGAAAGATTTCAGGGCAACGAATACCAACAATAATTATCTGATTTATTCGAAATGAATAAATGATGCTCATTAACAACAAATTTATCAAATTTTATTTAAAAATTAAATTTTTTTTTGCATTGGATTTTCATTGGATATCCAATAATCGAGCAATCCCATCTTAAAAAATTTTTTTTAAATGATGAAGAGTGATAACGTACTTACGAACATGAATTTTTCTACACATATCATATCGATTATATCTTATATTCATATTGTTTGGATTCTTCGAACTACTGTTCTCATCTTAAGTGCCATTTTCACAACCTTTCAATCAATGTAACCTCCGACCTTCTTCAGGTGTATCTTGTCGAACCAGGGGAATGTTTCTGTTGAACTCGGGAATTTCGACAGAATTTTGAACAGAACCCTTTATTTATTTCACAGGGGGTAGCGTACTCTTGTTTCGTCAATTATGACCAGATAGAGGTCCCAAGTAATTCCCAATTGTACATTTCGGTCACCCACAGAGAATTGAACTCTCAATCTTTAGGAGAATATCACTTTTGCAATTGATTTTTCCAAGTGTCCCATCGGTCCACACAAACCGAAATGTAAAAATGACACCCAAGATGAGAACAGTAGTCGGAAGAATACAAATAATACATACATCTTATATGTATTCATAGTAGACAAATATATAACAAATAATGATCGTCAAGAAGATTGTTGTAGTTTGCAGAAGTTTTCAATCCTAACCCTCTGCCATCATTCTGTAACATTTTATAATCTAATAGTGCCTCATGCAAAATTTTTTGGAGCATAAACACATTATCTGTAATAGAAATAGTAGAAATGGCAGTGTTATAATTTTGGACACTCTAAGACATACCCAGCATACCAAGGTTGTTTTGACAGGCTTCTGGGCTTGACCTTTACTCCTGATCTTAAACGGAATACGTACATCAAATCTGTTGCCAAGGCCACTGGAAAAATGGTCGGATCCTTCTATCGATCTAGTAGATATCTCACTGCTGATGCAATTCTCTATCTATATAAGAGCCAGATACGTCCAAGGATGGAGTACTGTTGCCACATATGGGCAGGAGCTGCTAGAAAGGACTTGGCCTGCCTTGATAGGGTTCAAAATAGACTTCGTGGCCTGGTGGGAGATGTCCTTTTCTCTTCACTACAACCTCTGTCTCACAGAAGAGATGTTGCGAGTTTGTCTCTGCTTTATCGTTATTTTCATGGAAAGTGTTCAACTGAGCTTCAATCTATGGTCCCCCCTCGCCAAACATTCACAAGAAACACTAGACTAGCTGAAAACATTATCAATAATTTTCCCCACTCTTTATCTGTACCTAAACCTAAACATAGATTCCATGATCAAAGCTTCTTTCTTAGAACTGCACGCCTGTGGAATTGTCTTCCGTTTTCCTGCTTTCCAGCTTTCTATAATATGGTTGTCTTCAAATCCAACGTGAACAAGTTTCTGATGAGCCGTTCCACCTAAGTTAACAAATTTACCGAACTTCCATTACTATCGATTACTATATTGTCCTTTTGACTACTCTACACTCTTTAACCCTTATCCTTGAGTGGCCTATCGGCCTTGATAAGTGGTGACGTACTATGTAAAAAAAAAAAAAAAAAATGCCAAACTTGTAGTTTTGGACCCTGCTAGCAGGCCATGCAGCACTGCTTGGTCGCAAAATATGCTTAAATATATTTTAATTCATGCAGATTTTGTATTTATTATTATAGAGTCAATATTGATTATTATATTGTACCCAATATATAGTAATGATTTCAAAAGTTAAATAACTAAATAAAATTACAAGGATGCCATCAGCTAGAATTGAAACTAAAGCATATAGCTTTCCAGTATTATTTCTCACCATCTGAGCTAAGTCCATATGCATGTATAAAATTTTTTTTTAAATAACATTGTTATATATTTGCACATGAGTAGAAATAACGTCTACCAACTTATGCCTGCTACATTCTAATTCTTTTTCAATTTTCACCTCTTAACAGTTATTTTTACCAGCAAAAAAAGAAACAAAAAAAAAAACTGATTTTGTTCCACAAGTTCAAATCCTCTATATATCAAGTTTCAAGTTTGTAAACCAAAAATTGAAAGAGTAATTTGGTAGAGACTGTTCCACACACAAACAGACAATGTCACTCTTATATAGAGAGTAGGAGTAGTAACATTAACAGTGTTATAATTTGTACTCTTCTATGTGACACCTGGCACTCAAAATCTTTATGCTAAAATTCAATGCCAGTTGTATTAATAGTGTAAATATATATATATATGTATTTTTTTTTTTACACAGTGATCACCACTTATCAAGGCCCGGAAGCCACTCAAAGATAAGGGTTATTGCAAGTACATTACGTTAGTGTGGAGATTTGATGAAGTGTTTACTTAAGGGGGCGTTTCATTAGGAATTTGTTAACATTAGACTTGAAGACATCCAAGTTGTAGTCCGGTGGGAAGCAGGCAGACGGAACAGAGTTCCACAGGCGTGCAGTTCTAAGAAAGAAGCTTTGATATTATGGCAATGTCCTTTTTGAAGGTGGAATTCAGAAGATATTTTCAAATGGAGATGCCCAAAGAGGCACACAAAATAAAACAAATTAATAAAAACTTGCTTTACCATGAAGGCAAAGTTAGATACAAAATTTGTTTTTAATGTGGGGAGTGGGTATCTAGCACCCCAAAAAAGGACCCTCTGAGTTGGGAGAAAAATAAGAAATTGCCCGAGTTTAGAAGGATTTCTCCTCCACTGATTGAGAAGAGAAAAGATGAAGTGTAGTATCAGACCAGATACTACACTTTGCTCCTAGCCAAGGAACAGGAGACCATGTTGGTGCCATAACATGCAAACAGAAGACAATAATGTTTATCTATCTATATTATATAAAAGGAAATTTGTGTGTGTGTGTGTGTGTGAGTTTGTTCCCTACGGACTCAAAAACAGCTGGGCCGATTTTTATGAAATTTCACACAAATGTACTTTATGTGCCTGATAGTGTTTTTAGATAGGTTTGGTATCAGAACGTCTCTGATAAGTATAAATAATAAAAAAAATCCGATGAAAGAAGAAACAAGCAATTTTGATCAAAGTTAACACACCTTATACAGCCTAACATCACAAGTGCATTTGAAAAGTTTTATTACCACACAAGCAAAAAGGTCTGACATATAAAATCAACAGTAAATTATTTGATATGACGCATTTGAAATGAAGGTTGCTGTTTAGAGCATAATTGAACCATGATATAAGACTTTAATTTTAAACTAATTCAAACCATTATGTAAAAATAATTTTATAAAATCAACAGTAGGTTCTCTACAGTGCAATATAAACTACAATGTATTGCGGACTAAGTTACTGCAGTGAGGTATTTGAAGCTTCTTCCCAGTGCAGTGCGATGGGTCTCCAACTAGAGCAATCAATCAATCGATTTGATTAAAGAATCGGCAATTTCACAGATTTTAATGACAATAAAAATATGAGAGCGTGAAACATTCATTGATCATCATTCGATTCTGACCAACGTCAGGTCTCCCTGCTAATGTTTGCTGATAAAATGGTTTGTGGATGTAAATGACATTAGGTGATGATGCTGTGAACTTTTGTTCAATTCCATTCAAATAGAACATAGAAAAATGATTGCATGAAAACAACCTTCCATTTTTTTTTATTGTGTAATAAATTTACATTCAACAACTAGCCAATCGCATTGAGGCGTTTCAAAATCATGTAATGTGCTTCATTATAGGATATCGCCTGATCGCAAAAAAAACAAACTATCCACCCTCTGTCAAACTACTTCCCTACCCTCTCTATTTGATAAAATCAAAAGTAAAACCCATAAACATTTTGGCCATGTCAAACGATCAACCACTGACCTATCAAAGTAATGTTTTGAAGGTATGTCAGAAGACAAAAGAGGCAGAGGAAAACGAAAGAGAAGGTGGGGAGAAAATGCTTTTGATTGGACATCTCTCAACAGCTGAGTGTCTATTAACCAACTTTCCATGGATCGGAAGGAATGGCAAAAAATAAGTCACGTGGGTTCGCAATCTGCACCAAGTGAAAGATGCGACTCATAATGATGAAATTTACATTCTATTAATTTCTCGAGTCTTTTCCTCACACACTCGCTCTCCAGTTGTCACAATTCAATTTTCTCCAAATTCCACTCTGTGCAATCTTGTACTTGCTTCCAAATCTTCCTTAGGCGGCCAACATTAATCTGATCTAAGGAATCCATGCTTCTGCAATGATTTATCCACAACAAATGCTCCCCACGATCACGCCAATGTAACAGATACGGATAACCTCTATGGTGGACAAATGTAGTGTTTTCAGCGAATCCTCGAATCTGATGTCCTCAGTTTGGTCAGATTTGATACTGCAGATACATTCAATCATGAATCCGTCATCGTGCTGCAGTAAGGTGAGAAAGAGCTAGGCGAGGTCCCAGCATTCACTGCCATATAACATGACGCTCCTCACACCACTGTTATACAATTTACTCCAGATGTAGAGAGGGATAACACACGATGCTTCCAGAGGCAATAGCAGTTAAAATATTATGCATTTTTAAATTAATTTATAATTTAATTTATTAATTCTACCTATAAAGTTTCATCGTCAGACCCAAATAACATTTAAATTGATAAATCAAACTTTTTTCTGATTCTAACCTAATTTTCAATTGGTATTATTATACCATGTTACTGTTTAACATATACGGCATAATCAACTTGACACGCCAATTCAAGTTAGATGACCCAAGTTAAACGATATTGAGCTTGGTCACTACTAAATGAGTGACCATTTTGGAATACCAAGTGCTGTATGCTCTCTCCATATCTCAACATTGTTTCCAGTCATCTTGCACTTCTCTTTGCCCTGGAATCAGGCAGTGCTGATTCAGGAGAGATGTGGTTGGGGATTTTATAACCCTTGTTTCATATTTATATGTGCAGCCACTCCTACAGAGGGCATCCATTGTCTTTCAAGATTGAATGGAGGCCAACAATAATATATTTAACTACAATTTACTTTTTAAATTACTTAGCCCAATCCAGGCACTCTATATTATGCAACATTTTTAAATACAGGTTGGAACAATAAAAAATTGTTGCTCTAGAAAAGACGACATGATCCTTTTTTTGTTTGATGAAAACCAGTTTTCTTTTTTTGTTGCAAACCATCTACTAGATGGCCAGTTGTGTACAGCCTTCTATCATGTATGAAAGTGACACAATATTCAACAAGCGAGATCGAAGATGCGCCACTGTACAACTCATGCTCTCTACTGATCCAAGTTATGACAACAGGACCATTGCCAGCACCCTCAAATGCATTGGTGGATTGTCACAAATAACAGATGTGCCCAGGGTGATGAAAACAAAGTTTCCGGCCACGGTTATGATCTTTGGTGTGGTTTCAAGTGAGAGCCACATCATGCCACCTCACGTCTTCAAAGTCGGTTTGAAAATCAACACCAAAGTGTACTTGGATGTGCTGAAGAGTGTGGTGATCACCTGGTGCAATCAGGTGGCTGCTGGAAGATCCTGGGTGTGGCAGCAGTTGCTACGACTTTGTACCCTTCTCTCACTGGCACACCTCCTCCCCTGACCTGAGCCCACTGAACTACTTCATTTGGTCATATGTTGAGAACATCACCAACATGACCTCCCACAAAGCCAGCCTGATCGCCACCAGCCACCAAGAATTCGCTGAGATCCTGCCAACGCTTGTGGAAAGGGCATGCTCCCAGTTCCAGATCTGTATCAAGGCGGTGATTGAGGCTGAAGGCAGCTACATTGAATAGATGTCAACTCTACTACATAATCAAGTTACCTGAATTGATTTTTTTCAAAAATTTTAAAACAAAGCTGTAGTGTTGTTTTCTTTAGGGTTAGGGTGACAACTTTATCATTCCACCCTGTACTTATCAAGAAAAACAAGTGAAGCATGCATGGTCCCTCGTGAGTGCACAGTGAACGAGGCATGAAAAAGAAATGAACAAACGGTGCAGTTTTAGGCCTTAACATATGTAAATTTGAGTTCTTCAATATGCAAAAAAAGAAATGACTAAGTCCATTATTTGCCCCCCGCCCCATTTAGCCCCAAAAGTCTCCAAGGCTTTAACATATTTAGATTTGAGTTCCACAGCATGCGAAACAGAAAATTTTGGACAAATAAGGTAAAATAGTCCCAAAAATGGAGTATAGCCCTAAAAGAGCCCCTGCGGCACACCCAAGAGTTATCGCGAAGTATAAACAAACAAAATTGAGTACAACTTTTCAGAAAGTTTTATAAAAATCCAAGGCATCAATTTTTTTTAATAAGCACAAAAGGGTCAATTTTAGCCATTTTAACCCAAAAGGCACCCCGGGGTGGGCTCAGAAAATCCATTCTGTTACATTTTTACTTATATCGTGTTTCATGTTTGTGCAAAATTTCAAAAATTTCCAAGGCGTAGTTATTGAGAAAAGTGCAAACAGACGAACAGACAAGGGTGAATTTACAGGTTCACCCTCTTTTTATTGGGGGAACCAAAAAATTCTTTGAAATAAAAAACTTAAGGGAAATAACCTATATTTTTAGTTACAGAATATAAAAATTTTTAGTTACAGAATATAAAAATAATTGTCTCCCTTAGAACTAATATTTTGTTTATTTTACTGTACAAGTTTAAAAAAAAAAAAAAAAAAAAATGCAAACAACTAAAAAAACTAAACTTAAAAATTCCACTGCATCCCAGACAACACTAAATAGGTACAGCTAGTTAAACATAATTTAAATTTAATGTATAATTGATTAAAGTTTAGTTTAATATGAACAATTTTCTTTAAATTGAATTGATTAACTCTCTAATCCAAAGCGGATTTTTTTAAACAAATCTAGTGCTAATTTGATAGCAAGATTACAAGTGGATGGAGTAAGTTCAAAGTAATTTTGCCATTACTAACCAGCAGAGCATTACAACTGTCAACCAAGGGAAGAGTCTACCAGGCAGGTGTATGAAGTGTAATAATATATGAAAGGGAAATCTAGTCAGTGAGAGTTGAAGACATGTGTTACATGGAGAGAAACGACAGAATGATACAATAGATGCGTAATGTGAACCTTAAAGACAGGCTTAGTTATGATGATATCAGATGAAGATTATATCTGGACAATATAAAAGAGATGTGCGTAGAACAGAAGACGTTGATATTATGGTCACATTGAAAGAATAGATGAAAATTCTTGGGCTAGTAGATGTAGGACAGTTGAGGTAGCAAGTTCAGTTCACAGGGAAAGCCAAGGAAAACATAAGAGGAAGTGATAAGAGTACATTAGAGATAAAGAGGAATAAATTAAGACCTGGTCAGAGATAGGATAGTTTAGAAGTCAAACCGATGACATATCCATACAAGTGTATTAAGGCACCATCAATAAATCGGTGTATATGTCTCGTTTAATTTTGGTCTACACATGTAAAAGCATTTTTGATGCTAATATGAGGAAGTTTAAAACGTGAAATGAATATTTCAAACGAAATAGAATATTCGCAGGTGGACTAGTTGATAAGAATATCAATGGACTAGTAAAATGAGAACACAAACATATCTTTTAAGCAGATGCAAGACATAAGTAAGTTTGATCATATGGATTGACTGAAATATCATGGTGCTGCTTTAGAGATGTGATATAATCTGGCTTCCTCTTAAGAATATGATTGGCTAGTGTAAGCTATAAATATGGATGGGTATAGTAGCCTGGGAGAGATGTCAAAAGGTAAGCTGCCAGCTGATTACCAGCATATTACAAGCTATAACTATGAACAACTGTTCATTAAGGCAGCTTAATAGATTGTATTATTCGATTACTGTAGCCAACAATACTCAGCTACTTCAAACAGTATGGCATTAAAAATTAGTAACAAAATGCAGTACAGTATATAATCAAATAACATTATAAATAACACCGCAAAGTGGTGCAAATACATTAACCAGGGGGCCGGAAAAACATTGTATTCTACATTGTAACCTGAAAAAAACGTATCCTAGGGCCACTGTATCCCAGGGTTCTACTGTATATCCCTATCAGAGACATACAAAGATTTTTGTGTTATTTTTACTAGTCTGTTTCTATAATTATCCACTATTCCATACACAAATACTCCATTGCTAAAAATGCAAATTGAATGAACACATCTTAAAAAAATGGGTCAGTCCTTGTTTTAATCTGTTGAGGTTTTAATTTTCATCAACATTTAAAAAGATAAACAGCAACTCACCTTTGTTCATCCGCCTGCGTACAAGATATGCCTTGCATAGCTTTTTGCGCAGATCTGATTTATGACGCACGCCAAGTTCATGGCAATGAGTAAATGGATAATTACAATCAGTACACAACATATTAACTGAAGTGCTCCCACAAGAGAGATGCTTTTTATAAGTCTGATATGGTAGCTTCTTTCTCATCATCTTGAACGACTTCTTCCGTAGCCACCTTTCATTAGATTTAAGTTTTGGTTCGGCAGAAGAAACACAAAGGCTAGAACTTGTATCACCCATTTTCGCAGACGAGGGTGTAGCAAGTGAACGGAGAGAAATTTCAGAGACTGAAACGAACGGAGGTTTCAAAGGTGCAGCAGAATCATTGCTCTCTAGTCCTGTGTGAGGCATTGGATTTAAAGATGTACAATTAGCTGAAGAGGTACTTTTAGATGGAACATTGTCTTTTGAGGACATGACAGTTGATTCCCGATTCTCCACAGATGGCTTTGAACACAATTCCATTCCTTCAACTGAATGTGTCCGTGCTAATGTATTACAAAGAATCGGTTTTTGTTTAACTATATTGTCTCTCTTTGGCAAAATTAGTACCTTGGTTATTGGTTCCGCTAAACAGGACACTGCAGAAACTCTGTTGCTAATTTCAATGTCATGACTTAGAGGTGGTGTTAATTCCATACCAAAGTTATTTGTGGAGACAGTAGCACTCTCTGGTAGTTTTAAGCATGCAGAATTTGCAGTAATAACATTGGTAAAACTCAAAGGAGCAACATTTGTTTTAGCATTAGATAATGGAATTGATTCCTCAACCACAGGTTCAGGAGTCTTGCCAGAGTTGTTCAAATTTGACGAAGATGTTGGCGACAATAATTGGGTATGTTTTTTACATTTTTTTGGTTTTGATAGAAGCAAACTAGGTTTTACCAAATTATCAAATCCAGAGTTCGTAGTTACAGATGTAGTCGTGAGAGAAACATTGACCTGAGACAGAGGTTTTTGAACATCAATTTGTAGAGATGAAGGAGTATTTTTATCTGTTTTATTGCTTGAAGTATCCACAAAAGATGATTCCATGATCTGTTTCGTGATTAAAGAAATCTGTGCTGCTGACAAAGGAAGGTTTTTCTTATGACGATCAGAATTTTCTTTTACAATAGATTTGGAGGTTATAGATATAGTTTCAGAAGACTCATTACCCGAGGAGAAAGGTTTCTGAACATCAACTTGTTCAGATGACGTATTACTTTTATCCGTCTTGCTGGTCGGAGTATCTACAAATGAGGACTCTGAAAATGGTTCAGTTTTTGGTGTTGATGATAAAGTGAGATTTTTCTTGTGTTTGCAAACAGACGTTTTTATGACAGAATCTGGTGTTACCGATAGTTTTGCAGAAGAAATACAAGCAGATTGCAAAGGTTTCTGGATATTAATTTCTTGAGATAACATATTTCTTTTATCCGTCTTGCTACTTGAAGTATGTACAAAAGAAGATTTTGAGAGTGGTATAGTTTTAATGGGAATTGGTGTTGCCGACAAAGTGAGATTTTTCTTGTGTTCGCAAACAAATTTATTCACAGCAGAGTTTGGATTTACAGTGCGAGTTACAGAAGTGCAGACAGGAGACAAAGAAGCTTTCTGATTATTAATTTGCGGAACCAGAACATTTGGTTGAACAAGGGAACTCTTGCTGGTGTTGTTCAAGAAAGTTTGAGACTGAAAATTTGGCAAAGATATCGGAGTGCTTTGAACGGATGCTGGAACCAACAATTTGACAGATCTTTCAGAAACAAGGTTATCAGTTTTTACCGGATGTATTTTGTCTGTCAATGGAATAGCGTCATTTTTGTTGGAGGTGGAAATTTTACAAATACTATTTATAGTGTCATAGGAATTAGTAGAAATACTATAAGAGGAAACAATTTTGATATCATGCGGACAATCAGAATATGTTACAGCCGGATTTGGGGTTGCAGAAGTGCAAACAGAGGGCAAAGAGGGTTTCAGAACATTAGTTGGTGGAAGCAGAACGTTTGATCTAACAAGAGAATCCTTGTCAGAGGTTTTTGATAAAATTTGAGACTGAAAATTTGGCAAAGGCATTGGAATGCTTTGGGTAGTAGCTGGGGACGATAATTTGCTATACTCATTCAATTTTTTAGCTGTTCCTGATACAAGCGAACCAGGTTTTACCAAATTATCAAATCTAGAATTTGTATTTGTAGATGTAGGTGCACAAGAAATACTGACCTGAGACACAGGTTTCTGCGTATCAATTTGTGAAGATGAAGGAATATTTCTATCTGTCTTGCGGCTTGGAACATTTGTCGAAGGTGGTTCTAGGCTTTGTTCTGTTATTGAGGAAATTGATGTCGATGACAAACAAAGAATTTTCTTGTGATGGCAATCAGAAGTTTCTCCAATAGATTTTGCCGTTACAGATATAGTTGCTGAAGACTCATCAGCCGAAGAGAAAGGTTTCTGAATCTCAATTTGTTGAGACAACTTATTAATTTTATCTGGCTTGCTGCTTGGAGTATCTACAAACGATAACTCTGAAAATGATTCAGTTTTTATGGGACCTGGTGTCGATGACAAAGCCAGATTTTTTTTGTGTTCACAAACAGATGTTTCTACAGAAGAGTCCGGTGTTTCTGATAGTTTTGTAGAAGAAATGCAAGCAGAAGACAAAGGTTTCTGGATATTAATTTCTTGAGATGGAGTAAATTTACCTTCCCATGTGGTGCTTGGAACATCTGCGAAAGATGATCCTGTAATCGATTCAGTCTTTAAGGAAATTGGCATTGCTGATGAAGCAAGATTTGGCTTTGTATCCAGTTTTTCTAATTCTGGTAAATCAGCAAGTTCACTTTTAGCCACTGTAGCTTTCTGCTCAGGTTTGTCATTGTTGGTAGTATCCACAAACTTTTTTTTCATAAGTTCCAAAGCCCTAAACAGAGCAGGACATTCAGGTTGTTCAAATGTTTCTGTAGATTTTATTGGGGAAAATTTTGTCAGTTTTGGCATTTCAAGCTTGTCAGAGGAGAAATTTGCACATTTATACATACTTGCACTAGTCACAAATGATAGTTCAGATAGGTTAGGCATTTCATTATACGTTTCACATAATTTGGACTTTTTAGTGGCAATTCGTGATGGTTTTTTTTTAGCGTCACTCGACAGTCTGTTCATTTTATCATCGACTGACGATTCTGATAACTTGTGCTTTCTAGTTCTAATATCAGATGATGACTTGGGCGTTTTTAACTTTTCCGACAATTTTGTTTTTTTTACAATCCCGCCAGTTGACATTTTTGATGTTTTGCCATTTTTTGTTTTGCCTTTTGTCGATATTAATTTTTTACCTGATTTTATTTCTGATGACAATTTTTTGGACTTAATCTTTTTACGTTTACCCAATACAACTAGTTCTGTAGTAGTAGATTTTGAAGTGCACATTGAAATAGATGCAGGTTTTTTAAATCCAGACGTTTTTTGATGGCCCTCACCTCGAGATCTAACTTTTGTGGTGTTTTCTATAATAGGCATATCATCAGTGGAAATGTTCTCAGAACCTTCCATTGTTGAATGACGTTCTTTTAGAATAGGTTCAAATTTTTCCAACGTTGGTATAAACTGGCTTTTAATTGTTTTTTCAAATACTTTGTCGGCATCATTAAGAAACAGATCTGAAAGCTTAACTTTCTTTTTAGAAGACATTATTTTACGTTTCTCTGACTTAAGTAATTTCATCTTTTTTGAAAGTTTTTGTTTGTTAGACAGTATTCTTGTTTTCTCTTTAACAGATTTCTTGCCAGTTTTATCAGCATTAATCAACGATGGACAATCTACCAAACCTAGAGGCTGTTCGGTGGGAACCAGTTTTAATTTGGTCTTTTTCATGTTCTCTTCAAGAGCACTGTCGATTAGGTTTTCTGTTAAAAGCTGACTCGAAGGACTAAACGTTTCACTCTTATCAGCTTTCGGGGTAAAATTCAAAGCATTTGAAATGCCAGATATTGTGGAATTTTCAGATACAGAAAGACAGCAATCCGACTGAATGTTAGTTTTGATTTTTTTCGTGGTTTTGGATAACTTTTTTGGCAATTTACAAGATTTGGTGTCAGATGAAGACATTTTGGATGTCTTTTTTAAACGTTTCAATTTTTTCTTTGCTTCTAAAGACTTCATTTTAGTCCCTGAAGCAGCAGCAGCAACGGAAATTTCCTTGGTTGGAAGTGAAATTCCTTTTGTCTCCTCACTTGGCATATCCTTTGTAGCTTTAGGAATTATAAAAACCTTTTGAGGTGATTTAAGATCATTGGATTCTGAATACGATACCATGTCCATCGGAATCGCTTCACTGCAAACCGAAACCGGCAAAGTACTTGTTGAATCTAAATTCTTTGATTGAACACACACATTCATTTGTGATGGATGATCAAACTGCTCAAATTCTTTGCCCTCACTTGCAAACATACCAAGTTTATCCATCTTGGAATTTGAAGCATCAGCAAAAGACAATTCTGAAAGTGGTTGGGTTTTTATGGGAGTCTGTGTTGATTCAAAAGTAGGATTTTTCTTGGGTCGGCAAACAAACGCTTTCACAGGAGAGTCTGGTGTTGCCGGTAGTTTCACAGGAGAACTATCTTTGTCTTTTCTGCTCACAGAAACAGAAAAGATATTTTTGATAGGCGAAGGATGACTTTTGTTCCTGATATCAAAAGAACCAGTTGCAACCTGATCGACCAATGTTTCTGAATCGCTTACAGAGTTCTTATCTGCTAAAACTCGCTGATATTTCAAAGGTGTTTTGTCACCCGTAGAATTTGGGCGCTCATTATCACTTGTATGACGAACTGGAGAAATGGTCGATGTATTACTATTCGGCATCAAATGAAACGTCATGATTGGTTTACCACGAACAGATTTTTTTAGGAAAATCACTCTTTTAGCTTTATCATCTGCTAATTTTAGTTTTTCTGTTATTAGATCATTTGAGTTCTTAAAATGACCTTTCAACTTTGAGGAATCGCTAATTATAACCTTTTTGGTATAATACAAATTATTTTCTTCTGGAGTATGTGATTTAAGGTTTATAGTTGCATTAGCATTTTCCTCACATAGAGATTTACTCTGGGCAATGATGTGTCTCTCAAGGCCGCTTTGCGGCAAGTATTTCAGCGGAATTTTATTTTTCAAGTTAACCTGCGACAATGTTTCAGGAAATGATAAGCGTTCGTTTTGTACTGCAAGATCAGAGAGATCTTTTCTCTTCCAGTGATCTTCCAACTTTGAAGAATCTTTAACGTTTAGTTTCTTGGAGTTAAAACAATCATCTTTTACAGAAACTTTCTCCAAAGTACATGATTGAAGATTTATCGATACAGTAGAATTTTCCACGGAAATGGGCTTACCATGTTTTTCAGGCTCGGTTTCAGTAGCCAGTCTTGATTCAACATTAGTGTTTTTAATATTACCTCGGGATGAGTAAGTTTTACCAAATTTCCGAACAACTGGTCCGATGTTGCCATAAGGAGAATAGGTTTTTCCGTAGCGCCGTGAAAACACAACAAAAGAATCAAGGTCATCTGCAGGCATGGCTTGAATTTTGGATTCTTGATTCTCGGTGACATCATTGCTACTTTTTGCAATTTTTGTCACAGAATCTTCTGGAGGCGGACTTTTAACAATTGATGACTGCGATTGGGATTGTGTCGTCATTTCAGAATTACATTTAAAATCCGTCATCAGGTATGTCTAGCATTTGATTTCTTCTTTTACTTCATGTTAATAAGGACACTAGAATGAAAAGAAAAATGGAATAATATTAGAAAAATAGTCATTTAGAAAAGTAAATAAAATAGTTTGTTTTTTTTAGAACTTTATCAAGGCCAAAAAACACTTGAGGATAAGGGTTAATGATATTGATAGTTTGCCACTTATACGATGAAAAATGTTAGGAGAGGATTGAAAATAATGAAGTTAATAAAATTTAATCACTTATTAAGGACGGCTTATGCCAACTATTTATTGACACTAGATATTTAAAGACAACCGTTTTCTTGTATCTTGTTGAAAAACATTCCCATAGGAATATGTTGCACAGATATGAAGTTTTTCTTAGAACAAAACTGTTTGTGGAAATGCCATTAGGCAGAGAAAAAGAAAGATAATTTCTTTGTAATTGAGGTAACAAAATGAATTCTTGTTGTAAATATGTTACAAAGAGAAACCAAAGATTAGAACTCAGTCGAGCATCTTTCATGGAAATAACAGTAGAGTAGGAAAAGACTAGCAATGTCTCTTCAGTGGGGAAGAGTCTGTAAAGAAGTTAGAAGATCACTCATCCCCCCTCACATACACACACGGAGTAAATTATGAAGTCGATTTTGTCCTTTGTTAAGGAAAAAAAAAGAGTGCTCCAAGTGGCACCTCCTCAGACATAGCAAAAGTAATGAGAATTTCTGTTTGCCGCTATTAACATGACCATACAATAACCATGAGGATTCGTTATTTATTATTAACTTTTTGTATTTTACTTCAGTAAATTCTCAGAAATCAGGGGACCCTCTTCTTGAGGCTAACACTTGATTTTTATATGAGATACATAGATATCCAAGTTTTAATTTAAGGTTCTTCTCTACTTCTCAAATACCAAGTTAATGAGGCAATGAAGAACATCAATTTTCATCTCTCTAATTGATCACTCAACTATGTTATAATTCATCTTTCTTGTGGGTTTTTCATTAGTTGGACTCCAGAACCAGAATTTATCTGGTTTGGTGGAGTATCCAGCTTAATGCTGTTACACAAGATACTATCACTAGGAGAAACTGCACCATTCCTCTGTTTAACCACACTGAGAGAACCTTATTTAGGTTTTAAATACTATACGGTTTTGAATATTTGATCAGGGTTTACTTGTATGGCTAAGTGTATCCTCATGTCAGGTTATCCTTACAAACCACTGTAGAGAGATGATATCTTTTAGGAATTTAAAGTCTTGGTGTTTGTTAAAATATAGTTGACAAATCAATTTTTTAAATATATCGTTTTAAGCAAAAACAATATTGCATACATAATTGTCATGTTGAAAATAGTAATATATTCAAAAATTACACAAATTCGAGAAGAACAATTGCTATTGTGTTTTCAGTAAAAAAAAAAAAAAAAAAAGTCTATTGTTAGAGACAACAAATATTGCAATCATGACACAAGTATTCTAAAATACTCTTTTTGGAGTTATGTCCCCTGCATTTAGACTCCTACCATCTACTTTATAAATATAAAAGCGAAAATGTATATATGTATGTATGTACGCTTTTCCTCGATGTCCACAAAAGGCTTCTTTCAGAGAAGCGCTCGCTCGCTTCACAACTTCTTAAAACTTTTTATATCATCTATAAATTGTAATATCTCACACTTAACCACGGAGCTCGCCTGTCTATTTAATTTTATTGACTTTCAAATGTTAATTATTCCACATTTCCCGCATCGGCACGTGTTACATTCGGTTTTCGGTATAAAAAAAGCGAACCTCGACTCTAATCATAGGCCCAGAGCCATTTTGGTCAATGTCAACTTCGTCATATCAGACTGTAGCTTTCATTTCGCTCCTCCTAATAAACAGGGAGCGGCTTTTTAAAAACAAACAAACCGATTTATTCAAAACTGTCTATTTAATTTTATTGACTTTCAAACGTTAATTATTCCACATTTCCCGCATCGGCACGCGTTACATTCGGTTTTCGGTATAAAAAAAAGCGAAACTCGACTCTAATCACAGACCCAGCGCCAGTGAACGTTTGGTCAATGTCGATTTCGTCATATCAGACGGTAGCTTTCATTTCGAGACGAGGGAGCGTTTTTTTAAAAACAAACAAACCGATTTATTGACCTCATTAAAAACTGTCCCGCACAAAATGCTAACTGCTGAATACCTATCGCCATCACGTCCATCAAAAACGCGCACCTGGTTTTTTTTCACACTTTACTATTTTCCAACTGCGCATCGCGTCAAGGCTTCGTTTTTTTTCACGGGCACGTGTTCTTTTTCACACACACCTACAAACACCCGGGCAACGCCGGGTACCCCTCACTAATAATCTATAAATATAAAAGCAAAAATGTGTGTATGTATGTTTGCTTTTTGTGTATGTCCAAGAAAGGCTTTTTTCAGAGAAGCAGTCGGTCAGCTCACAACTTCTTAAAACTTTTTATATCACATAGAAATTATAATATCTCTGAGTTAACAACAGAGCTCGCCTGTCTATTTAATTTGCTCGACTTCGGGAAGATAAATATTCAACATTTGTCGCTCGCCGCATGTGGATTAGTCTTTCTCCTATAATAAAAGCGACACTAATTCTGGCGGTATTTTCAGTCTATCGGCGGAAATGTCCGAAAGCAATCAGATTTGATCAATGTGGAAATATTTTCCTTATATCAAACAATTGCTATTCAAATTGGACAAGGGGAGCTGGTCCCCCCCCACCAACATCTTGGGGAAACAAAAATAAAAAAGCTTTCCGCAGTAAATGAAATACTATCCCGCAGTCATAGTTGACCTGATTAAGTCATTAAAACGTGCACCTGCCAAGTAATTAAATAAATTCAAACGTGTTTCCGTTCGTATCTTGTGGTGGGTCAATTGTTAAAGTTGCACAATTTTTTCTTTCACACTTTAATTTCCAACTTCGCCTCAAGGGTTCGGGTTCGGTCCTCATACTCACCTACCAAAACTACCAAAACATTTTTTTTATTTTAAACCCCCCCCCCCACTTGGAGTTTTGATTTACCCAAAATCACACACACCTCCAAACACCCGGGCAACGCCAGGTACCCCCCCCCCCCGCTAGTCTATAAATATAAAAGCGAAAATGTTTGTGCGTGCATGTGTGTGTGTGTGTTTTCATGTATGTCCAAGAAAGGTTTCTTTCCAAGAACCGATCGGTCGCCTCACAACTTCTTAAAACTTTTTATATCGCGTCTAAATGATAATATATACGAGTTAACAACTGGGGTCGCCTGTCTATTTAATTTGCCCGACTTTGAAAAGATAAATATTCAACAATTTTCAATCGCCGCATGTGGATTAAGCTTTTTCGTATAATAATAAAAGTGAAACGGATCTTAAGACACGCCAGGAACATCCAAACGCAATAAACTTTGATCAATGTGGAGTTTCTCCTTATATCAGACAATTGCTATTCAATTTGGACAATCCCCTTTTTGTGGGGAGCTGGTTCCCCCCCCCCAACATCTTGGGGAAACAAAAAAAAATAAATAAATAAGAAAGCGTTCCCGCAGTAAATAAAAACTGCCCCGCAGTCAAAGTTGACCTCATTAAGTCATTAAAACGGGCACCTGCTAATTCTAAATACTTAAATAAATTCAAATGTGTTTTCATTGGTATTTCGTGATGGCCCAGTGGTTAACGTCACATGTTTTTTTTTCACACTTTAATTTCCAACTTTGCCTCAAGGGTTTGAGTTCGATCCTTCATACTTACCTACCAAAATTTTTTTTTATTTTAACCCCCCTCCCCCTGACACAAACAGCCGGGTGACCACACACACCTCCAAACACCCAGGCAACGCCTGGTACCTCCCACTAGTGTCTAATAAAAATATGGCGCTTCTACACTATTGGGACAAAATTTCGGAAATCATAATATTGAATTTCCCATGAAAACAATAGTATCTACGTATTCCTCGTATTTTTATCCCAAATTACAAAAATCGATAAGGTAAAAAATTATTTATTAAAAAAAATAGAAAAAATAGAATTTGATGAAAACGATCGTAAAATACAGAATTCGAAAGGGAGGTAATTTCCACGTTTTGATTAAAACAAAATGCCGGAAATTTTTCATCTGCTAACACGATTAAAGTTTTGTTTTTAATAATTCAGTAATATTCAGATAATTTCGACCGTATAATTTGGAAGCTACCATTCTAAGTTATAAGAATTAACAACAAAAAATCAGTTGAAACCATTGTTTTTTATCAGAAAACTTCATTTATGGACTACAAAATCTTGTCCCAATTTGTAGAAGCACCAAAAATATGATTTTACCCAATTTTTTGTAAAAATTACTATTTATTATTTCAATGACTTTCTTCTTGATGATTTTTCATAATTTTTAGATATATTACTATTTTCAGCATGACAATTAAGCATGTAATATTGTTTTTGCTTAAACCAACATATTTAAAAACAAATCAATCTGTCAACTGAATCTTAACAAACACCAAAGTTTCTCCAGAAGAAAATAGAACGTTATCAAAGCAAAGTAGAATGATATTATAAAAGGGGGAAAAAAAAACAACAAGCCTCAAATAATTTTAACCAAACTTCAAAACTTATAAAACCTATTCTTGTGCTCTTCTTGATTTCAAAAATGTTCACAAAAAAAATTAAAAAAAAAAAAACAACTAGAATGGTGAAGCAATCAGATTTTTTTGTTCAGGTTTTCTGTTCAAATGTTATTGAATATAAAAAATATCTTTTGACAAAAAAACATCAATTAATGTTTAAAATATAAATATTAGATATGAATAGCATAAAATATAAAAAAAAAAAAAAAAAAAAGAGCCCTTGTCTGAACAAAGTCTGGTCATAATATATGATGGATTTCGACATATGAGCTTCTGCCACAACAACTAGGTTGTTCGGAAATCCACACAGATGGTGAAGGCTTTGTGCAGAATCATCCACACTTTTTGGTATTACTGCTAACTTTTGTCGGTGCAGACGACTTCCATGAGACAGAGTATACAGTAAACCACAGTTTTTTTTTTTTTTACATCAGAGTTTCCTTTTCCTAGATACATGTCTTAACAAAGACTGCATCTATCCCAGTGAATTAATGCGCCCTTAGATTACCACCTGGAAATTTCTGACTCGGTGTGGTACATACAGCACCTAGACTTCCCAAATGATCATCCATTTGGTACTGTCCAGGCTCGATGTTACTTAACTTCGGTGAATATATATAACATTGCTTAACTTTGGTAATATATATAGATAGATACACACACACACACACGGCTTTAGGATGTGTTGAAAAGTAATCAATAAAGTGCTCGATCACAAATGTGAAAGCTAAGCTACAAATTATTTATATAAAAACTATATCTTACATATTTTAGAGACATACCATGATTTCATTGCAGTGGATCTGCCTTTTAAAGAGGCTTTTAAAAATCCAAACAAATCATCAGTGACTCACGTTTTGAACACCATTCTTCAATTAGTTTTTCATTTCAGGAGTCGCTGTTTGACCTTTTAAAAGGCAGATTCATTGCAATGAAATCACGGAAGTCATTGAAATATGTAGCATATAGTTTTATATAATTTGTGTGTGTGTGTGTGTGTGAGTGTGTGTGTGAGTGTGTGTGTGTGTGTGAGAGAGTATGCTGAAAAAAAATAAATCAAGTACTTAATCGTAAAAATATGAGAGCTAAAATACAAATTATTTATTTAAAAAGTATATATGGCATATCCTAGAGACAGAATATATAATATATAGTTTTTAAATAAATAATTTATATATATATTTATTCCAAGACTTCCTGGAGATGATTAAATAAAGACAAAGTGTTGATGAACATTTAACTTGGTTTGTTGCTTTTTTTATCGTCACATCTCGTTGGAATATTATTTCCTTTATTTTCATCATATATATATATGTATGTATGTATGTACTAGACAGCTTTGCTAGTTCGCTATCATATTGCAAAGTTCTCTACTTAAAATACTAGCAACAAAATTTTTAATAAATTTCATCGTTGTAAACACGAGACAAACACTTTTGCAGTTTCTCATATAAGATAGGTCAGAGTTAACATTTTCATATTTTTGATGCAACCTTACATATCTTTTAAATATGATCATAAAGCAAAAAAGAAAGTAATCAATTTGCCTGGACAAGGGTTGAGTAAGCAAAGAACTTTTTATAACTCCTGCCATCATAACGAAGAAGGAGAGCCCACCATCAGTCGCATTTCTGAATTTTATTAACTTGCTACATATTTTTCCATGAAATAAAACAATATTCTTAAGCAAAACAATGCGTTGTATTAAAATCAAAAAAAAATCAAGAGAAAGGAAATTATTTACAGCGGCTGTAGTTAGATAAGTTTTTGTTGTGAATGTTTTACAGAGGAGAGACCACAAATTGAAACTCAGTCAAGCACCTTTTTTTCTCTTTTTGAATTTTTACCTCCAAACAAGGCATAGTGCCACTTTGATGTAGGGGGCTACTATCTGGGACATAATTGCGGGGACACTATTTAGGGAGTTTAGCAGCAAGATGTCTATTCACATTACATTTGAATTTCTGCATGTCAGTACGACCTGGGAAACAGGAACCCGGAAGGGAATTCCAAAGTCTAGCAGTTCTGGAGAAGAAACTATTAGAGTAAAAGGCTTGCTGGTATCTGTGGATCTCTACTGTGTAAGGGTGGGATTTGCTGCTTGTCAGGTTTGTTGGGAGTATTTATGTCAAACCATGAAAATAACTACAGAGTAAAGAAAGACTAACAATTGTCTCCTCAGAAAACAAAAACATCTAACTAATGAGATATCCTTTTACAAAGCAATACACAACTTAATTAATCTTATAATGTTAATTTCATACAAATGATCAGTGTATTCAAAAGCTCTTATTCACAATATGAATTTGGCATTTTACTCCCACTGTCAGTATAATAAATGGGCCAACTTTATGAATTTATAGATCAAGTAAATTCTGTGTATTAGCAAAAGTGTACCAAATGCTGTTCTCCACCAACATCTCAATCTAAAGTCTTTGCCATCTGCCCTATTACAGCAACATCTAGGATGGTTTAGATATGAAACTTATCGTCCGAAAGGAAACCTAATTTATTTTGTAATCTTCCCTACCTTTCTGCCTGGGTGGCATAAGCAGATCAGGGTTTGGTTTAATTTTGTTTTACAACATATCAAACCTTTTGGTTATTTAATGCTGAATCCAGTCACTTTAGTGGAAGTTTTTATGCCCCCAAGTTCTTTATATCTCCAAATATTTATTCCTGGTGCTTGGTTTGTTGTTTTGTAGAGGACAGTTGTTATTTTTTGCTATTACAGAACATGATTGAGTTTTGCAAAAAGAAAGGAAAAAAACAATAACATCAATTATTTAATTATTGGAATTATTTCTGAGATGACTAATTTGTATATTTTATTCATCTATTTGTGGACTGTTATCCTCATCTTTTATAGTTACTGTTTTACGATAGTTGGCTGAAACATCGTGAAACAACAACTATAAAAAGATGATAATAACCGTCCGCAAATAAATAAAATAACATCAGTGTTGGATGCATTTTAGGTTAGGAAGCCAGCATCTTCAAACATAATCTAATAGCACTAGTAACATGTTAGAGAGCAGCCGAGGACCTGGCGAACAAGCATCAAAGACATTCAAATTCACAGGTCTTCATCTTTGGAATTGCGATGTGTTAGTCATCTCATGCAACTTTTTAGTGTTTGGTTTGGTTGTTTTATGGCATATCAACCCTTTTCAGGTTATTTAATGCTGAATCTGATCATTTCGGTAAAAGTTTTATAAGGAACAGTCTGATTTTGAATCAAAGTTAACACCCTTATAAAGCATAACATAACAAGTGCATTTGAGCGGTTTTATCACTGTACGAGCAGAAGAGCCTAGCGTATAAAATCAACAGTAGTTTCTTTGATAAGACAAGAGTACATTCGAAATGAATGTTTCCGTATAGAACAAAATTGAACTATGATATTCGACTTTTTTCATTTTTAAACTTTGATTCATTTTATACTCCAACGAACTACAAGCCCTTATACGCACCCTGACGTAAATACTCCGGAGAAACCCAACAAGCAGCAAAATCCCACCCCTACACAGTAGAGATCCCAGAAAGACTTCTACTTTAAGAGTTTCTTCCTTAAGAAAGCTAGACTTTGGAATTCCCTTCCAGATTCCTGCTTATCTTACTGTACTGACATGCAGAAGTTCAAGTGTAATGTAGACAGACATCTTGCTGCTCAACTCCCTCCAAGCAAATTATGCCCCAGATAGTAGCCTCCTACATCAATATAGCATTGTGCCTTGTTTGGGGTGAAAATGCAATAATAAAAACTAAAACAAAAACATGGAGCATGATCATCGGATGATATCAAAGCATGTTTAATTGTTGACAACCAGGATGGTGATGAGATTTACCATGCTTACCTCCAAAGAACGGCTTCAAAGATTAAATTGGTCCTCATTTGAACAATAAAGGGTACAAGGAGACCTGATTCTGCTATATGGCATAATCAACAGAAATGTAAATCATAGGAGTTTTTCAATTCAATATCTAATCGCATACCTGTGGTAACCTGTAGATGTACCATCATCATTCTCGGCCCTGTCGGTGGGGCATTAGAATACGCCGACTGCCCCCCAGCAGAGGGTAAAAGTCCCTCAATGGGGGTCCTGGATATGACCTTAAACTATATCCAGTGGTGAGGCCCCAGCTTGTGGGCTTTGGGGAGTGTGGAGCCACCCTTTAATTACCATTGCTCCCAGGTCCACTGACCCGGAGTGGTAGTACCTGTTAGGGTCCCAACTATGGGTTAAATAGAAACCGACGTGAAAACAACAAATATTCTATTAAAAAAATTTTTCTTACGAATCTTTGGATTCGGCATTAAATAACCCGAAAAGGGTTGATATGCCATAAAACAAAAACAACCAACCAACCATCATTATTCTCATCTCCACAAAATAAAAAATGCAGTATTTTTTGTGGTTCTGCTTCTTGAAAACAGCCTGCAAGAAGATGTTGTAATGATGGTTACCATATCCATGTTTAAAATCACTTTGAATAAACATTCAAACTGTATACGGATGTAACGTCTTCCGTCTTTTGCATGGCTTGTTACACTTTACTTTTTACCTCTTAATAAAAAGATTTTCGAACTCACCTATTAACTCTAACCTAAGTTTGAAAACAGGAGTGATTCCATAAAAATACCAAAGAGTTTGCTTAATTATCCTAGTTCCATGAACGACTACTCATTTATTTTTGATACTCTCTAATTCATACAATTTTATTGCATGTAAAATAAAAACATTACCAATTTAATAACGCTGCCTTTCAAATTAAACTCGTTTCATTGTTTAAACTCTAGAAAAAAAAAATTAAAGAAAAATTTAAATCACATTAACAAAACATGTGGAAAATAAAAACTTTTCATACCTAATATTCTATCTCTCTACACAGCCACCATTCGCCCGTACATGAGGCATGATTGTTGCCACAGAGTCACTAGCCTCTCTAACCTGGACAGAATGCGAAAACGAATTTATAACTTAATAACTCCAAACTCCGTTTATTGGGTGGGTTTCTAACAGTATATTGTTTTATATTTATTTTTAAGTCATTATCAAGACTTCAAATATGTAAGTTTCAATTCGCTGTCATTTTTCTTGTTCTCACCTAACGCTCAGCACTATTTGTTTTTTTTTAATCAAATAAACGTTTTTAATGGAAATAAAAGCACTAAAAACTTTTCCAGATAGGTAGAAGAGTAACTTATCTTGCCTTTGATAACATTTATTTGTCATTATATTTGTTTTTTGACAACTTTTTCATACTAATGCGTATTGCAAAGCAAACCCCAAATTATTAATCTTCCACTAGAAAATTCAAAAACCAATAACTTTAAGGTGGCACGTGTTTTTAATCGACAATTAGTCTGACTCGCATGTAAAAACAAAAACGTTTTGGTTTTTAAAAAATATAAAAAAGGGAGAAAAGATAAAACTGTTTTTGTTTTTTTGTATAAATTAAAAATTCTTTTCCACGACTCTCAAGAGAACAAAATAGTGGTTCCTCGAAATGATATATTCAAGTATTTACCATATTTTTCACTTAATTCACTAAATTGAATTTAAATCAACATATGTTGTTATTTCTGATTTAAATAAACAAATATAAATTAAAGAAATAAATACTAAAGACACGCTTGTTTCGATATTTAATTTAAATCAAATTCAGTAATCATACTAAATTTTATACAGCCAATATTTTTTTAATTATTTGAGATCAAGTTTTATGATTCACGTCAACTAATGTTTAATCTAATACCAAATTACAAATTCTCAAGTTAAAGGAGACGGTTCCCTTGTTGAAAAACACACATCTAAAGAAGGGCGGAGATTACATCGGCCGAAAAGATAAGAATAACAACCAGGATAAGAATACTGGTTCAAGTTTGCTCTGTTTGGATTTTAAAAGAACATCCTTATTTATTTATTTATTTGTTTGTTTTTGTTTTTTTTTTTTTAATTTATACTTCTTATAAATCTGGCCGAAAATAAAATAAATAAATAACCTGTTGAAAAATATAAATTTAACGTCATGTGGCGTGGAGAAAAAAAGGCTTGCATATTTCATTCGTTTTTGCTGTTGTAAACATTTTTAAAAAGACATTCAAATAGACTAGTTTACGCTTATTCGTTTGTATTATATGAACACAACAAGATCTCGATTAAAATAAACCTTTAAAAAACGAAGAAAAAATATACTCGCAATCGACCTCAACTATTTGTGTTGTTCATCTTTGATGGGTTTTTTCCTTTAGCTAAATACAGTGTTGTATTGTGTGCCTATTTTTCATCCACTAACCTTTTTAATGTCGCACCATAATTCCTCTGTAATGGTGTCGGAGTCAGATGGTGACTGTTGTTCTAATAAACAACTTAGTTTGCAAACGGGAGGGCAAGAAAAACAAATGAAAATGACGAATACGCAGCAGCACAAGAAAAAACATCAGTTTGAGAAGTGTAGGTTCACTATTAATATTAAAATCGACCAATTCCGGAATGAGCGAATGAAAAAACGAATACACATTCCTATCTCCGCGCCGAATTCTGTTCCGCGCTACCAACAAAAAAAAAAAAAAAAAAAAAAAAAAACAACCTTTCAAGTTTAATATTTTTTGCTGTTTATTCATTAAAAATAACTACACAACGTTTTATAGTTTTTATTTATTTTTGTTTTCTCATCGGTTAAATTTAATTTGGTGCTCAAAAAGCATCGAATTTAAATTTATTGCATAAATTGAAAAACAAACATTCAAATAATATTGTTCCATTTTTTTTATTCGCGGTCAAAACTTAAAATCAGTTTTAATGTTAAACAAAAAAGTTATTTATCAATTTTTCATGAAAAATGTTATGTACTGTGTTTAAAAAACGGTTATTAGAAAATAAACTTAGACATATTAAAAAAAAACGGTTATAGAACCCAACAAACTTAGAAATTCTTATTACTTTTCTAATTAGTTTTAACAAATGATGTGTTTATAATCTTATTACATATTATTATTGCTTACAATTATTCAAACTTCGATTATTTTTAAAAACTAGTTAATAAAAAATGTTATTTTAAAAAAACAAAAAACTAGTCGAATAAAGAACAATAAACGCGATATAGTTGTAAAGTTGTGTAAGAGTTCTCTCCCTTAAATCGAGAAATTTTTTACCAAAGAATAAAATTATTCGAAAATTCTTCTATTATTTAAATTCACCGTTGCTGTTTTTAATTTTTTTTTTTTTTTTAATTGACCAATAATCGATTTTCTTTTGAAAATGTATCCCAGTATTCTTTTTAAGTGGTCGATATTCAGTGATTATAACTATTAATTATATGTGGATTTTATTTGTTTATCAAGTTTTTATTTTTAACTCACCAGAAAATATTACCTGAAAATCTTAAATCTTAGCGGCCAATTAAAACGGCATTCCTTTTCCAGCTATATAGCAATCATTAATTTGCATATAGTTAGAAACTAAAAACATTGTGTTGTTTGTTCGTTAAGAATAGTTAGAAGTTTAAAAAGCTTCCTATTTGCTTTTCTTTCACCAACACGTGGGCATATTTAAATTAACTCAATTTTGGTGTGCGTGTAAGGAAATTATTTCTAAAGCTAAAAATGAAACCAATTAAATTTTTAATTCGTGCGTACTATGACAACAACCAATCGAGTTGATATCAGAATGGAGTATAATTCTGTTCGGTCTCGAAAGAGTCTGGATCTAACCCCCTCCCCTCCCCTCCCAGGAATTACCTCCTCCTTGACTGGATCGGTGTGGTGGTCGCCTGAGACGACTTTGCCAAGAAATGTCGATGGTTGCGATCACGGAAACTTTTGCACAGATCCAGAGAGGTGCTGGATTCCATAGGTTAAATTCCTCACATAGAGAGTTTTTCTGAAAAAAATGGGGGGGGGGGTCGGGGTAGATAAACCCGCTAATCGTGTAAACACAACGAACGAGGAAACTGTTTAATAAGATGTTTTTATATATCTATTTTAATTATTTGGCAGAGTGAATTGATTTCGTAGAAGGGAAAGAATGTTTATTTGAAAAAAAGCACAAACCCACGTAATTTTTTTTCTTTTTAACAAACAAAATAAAATACGTGGGTATATTTTAAATTTGTGGTGCTAAATGAATATATAAGAACAATTGAAACCTTTTTTTCTAATATTTGCAAGCTCTAATTACACGACGATTTTAACTAAACTAAAAAATAAATACGTTGCAATCGTTGCATGCATACATTTTTGGGGATGCAATGGGTAAATTACAATATTATTTGAATGCAACTGCACAAATCGCATTAAGCAAGTTACGTGTACATTTTATGCAATAGTTAAGAAACAAAGTCGTTTCTTTTTTTTTTTTTTTTTTTCAAAATTTAATCGTGTTAAAGATGCATTTAAAAAAAAAATAGGAATTAAATAAAAGTTAATACTTGCCAGTCTTTGTATAATAACGATAATTATTCGCGTACAAAATCACTGCTGGAGATTTTCTTAACGGTCGACGTCGACTCTAATGTTTACTTCAAACGATCACTTGACTATTTGCAGCGAGAAGCCAGTCGTTCGTCTTCCGTTTTAGATGTTTTAAATCTCGACCTTTAGAGAAGGCGGGGGGATCGGAAAGACAACCAAAAAACAACTTTAGAACTGTTGTTTAATGCTGATGTACACAAAATGTACTTTTTTTTTTCTTGATTACTAATTAGATTACAATACGTGCGTCGACATGTGCTCTATTTAAAAAGAACGTAAAATGATCGACGCTTCGTAATGTCAGATGATAGAAATAAAAATAAAATCAATGTTGGAGATTAGGATCTGTAATTTTCCTTCCTCAAATTCGTATATCTGATAAACAAGACGAACCACAAAGTATTTCCATTGTGTGTTTACTTTTGCTTTACTTCGTTTTCAAAACAGAAAACAAAATAGTTAGCTTTGAAGCTTCGATAATGTTTAATAACGCTGCTGAGCTTAAAAGACTGAGTATTACTCAGACTGAACGTTGTTGTAAACGGGTGGGCCTTGTTTTTGTTTTGTTTTTTGTTTTGTTTTTTTTCCTCCTATGAACAATTTAACGTATGCTGTAGTTAATTGGGAAATACTAACTAAAATACTCATACTTATGCAGAGTATGGAGCGTAATATTTCTTTTAGATACGATTTTCAAGTTAAACTGAATTTTTTACAGTTTCTTTTGTTTATCAAATTGTTAGTAGAAAGTACAGAATAGTTAAAAAGGCTCCCTCTCACTATATTAATAATAAGTTTCTGAATAAAAACGTTATTATTTCAGCACGGTCTGTATTCTTCCTATGAGCATAAATACTAAAATGGTTACCACTACAATATTTCCTAAAAGATTTGTTATAAAGAAAAATTAATTTTCTTCTTAAACTTTCTTGGCCCAAAGGCCAAGCAAGTCGTGAAAGTTTCTGTTATTGTTCTTAATTTTAGCAATCAAAATTGAGCAAAGGTACATTATAATTAACAACAAAAAAGATGAAAAAAAAAATTTACAACAAATAACGGTACTAGTGCACTTATTGATCTGTGCTGAAATAATACCGTTATTATTTTAAAAGCCGTTCTTAACATGGGGAGGGGAGGGTGTTTTGCAACTATTCTATACTTTAACCTTACAATTGAATAAGAAAACATACGATTTAAAAAATAGCGTGGATCAGTAAGTGCTCTAGCACCCAAATAACTTTTACAAAAACACAAAACAATATAATATTTTATTGACTTACATATATTTGACATGTTTTGTAAGCGTTTTTTTTTTTTTTTTGAGATTTTGTATTGTTACTCCAAAGGCTTGTAAAACTCGAGATTCAACATGGTGCCATACTTTTATTGATGTGGAGGTTCTATGTTTTACAACTGAAAAATCTAAACTTATACGAAAGTATAACTAAAACTGTTACCAAGCAGTCGAAAATTAAATTTTCGACCGATCTGTATATTTTTAACTTACTGAAATTCTTTCTAAGTTCTTATTTATTTCAGAATACTTTACACTATACTGAAGATTTTGACCTCATGTGGTCATGCCACTTTGAATCCATTTTTATAAGCCTTCTAGGAAACGATACAAATCTGAAAAAAACAAACACAAAAATGTGTAAAAACAGAGAAGCTATGCAAGTCGATAGAAGATTATGTACTCCTGCAGAATAAAGACCAAGCTGAAATAATAACATTATTATTTAGAAACTCATTTTTAATATGGGGAGAAGAGGGTGTTTTCTAACCATTCTGTACTTTCATCTAAAAATTTAATAAACAAAAGATACCATAAAAATTGAATTTAAATCCTATCTTAAAAATAACACGCTTTTCTTGCATTTGGTAATAGTTATGTTTTGCTTTTTTACACACACACTTTTTTTTTAACTTATAAATTGCACCATTGCCAAAAATTGATGTGCTGTTTTCTACTTGTGAGTCACTCAAGCCCAAAGGCCATTCAAAGATAAGGGTTAATGCCGGGTGAACGGTGAGACAAACACTTTGTGAATTGGTTGAAATTTGCCAGAATTTGATTATTTGAAAGAGGATGGCTAGACAAAATTGTTCACATTGAACTTGAAAACAATCATGTTATTACAATAGAAAAATGCGAGCATGAAAAGTAATATGGTTAAGATTTAAATATGGAAAAATAAAGGACTAGTTGTTAAAACTGGAAAAGAAAAAGACAAGATATTCTAGTAAAAAATTTATAATTAAAATATTGCAGCATTATAAATTTTTTTGTAATTCAATTTACCATTATATATATAATCAATTCTTAATACTGCAATATTTTAAGTAATAAATTTATTATATTTTTTACTAGAATATCTTGTCCTTTTCTTTCCCAGTTTTAACAACTAGTTCTTTATTTTCCATGTTTAAATCTTAACCATATTACTTTTCATGCTTGCATTTTTCTGTTGTAATCCATGATTTTTGCAGGCTTCCAGTAAATTCACTTATTCTTTGTTTAAATTCAGTCTTATTTCCCCCCCCCCCATCCCATAAACATAACATACACATATGTAAAACAATGTACAGCACTCATTTGCTTTCATTCTCTGTTTCACTTGTTACTTCTCATTTCCTGAAAGCAGTGAATTAGTAGCAACACTAGTCACTGAAGCGACATGGTTGCTATGGAAACCAGTCATAAAAAACGTTGCTCACCTCCTTACGAATTTTTACGATTTTGAACACCACTGAATTCATCATAACTTTTGTTTTACTGAACGAAAATTGAATTTTCTTTTACAATATAGCTGAGAAGGTGATCTATAAACTGTAATAATTGTTTGAAATTTGGTCGAAAAATGAATGAGCGATGAAGCTTTAAAGCTGTTCTAAATGACTGAAAAGGCCACTTAACCATATATTCAAACACTACCATGTTTGAATGATAATCGAAACAGGTAGGTCTTTGAAAGAAACTTTGCTCATGAAAGTTCTGTTTAGTTTTAGGTACACAAGGGAAGAAAGGGAAATTATTTACAGTGGTGATAGCTAGACGAGTTTCTGCTGTGAATATTTTACAGTAGGAAACCAGAGATTGAAGCTCAGTCGAGCATTTACCATGTAAATAACAATAGAGCAGAGAAAGACTAGCAAGATTACTTTTTTGAGAAAGAGGCTGCAGAGGAGAGATTAGAGCATCATCCACTAGATTTCAAATTTGATTTTGGACTCTGTTAGATGTAGAAGAAATTCTCCATCTTAGGGCATATTTGACTGCTACATAAAGAGATGAATGCATTATTAGAAAGCTACTTTCTGGAGTGGTAGAATGATCAAAACAATTGTCTGTTAACCTTAGAAACATTATATATATATCTTTGAATTCAATTTATGAATCTCCATCCAATTCCAAAGCATTCTGTGACATTTTTTTTAGAAATTAGAGCAAATAAACTTCATGAGTCACAAGATAAGATCAAACACCTCAAGCCAACACTTTCCTGGCTAATACAAAGAAAAAAGAGTTTTTCCTGTTTACAATGCCTCCTCACGGAACAGAGTTAGACATCAGGGTCATTTTTTTAACGTAGAGAAAAAAGGAACAAAAAATTAAAATTTTCTGTCGTGAAGGATTTCTCCTACACTGACAGAGAATAAGAAATTGAAACTTTGATATTGGGCCGAAGGCCAAGTTCAAGAAAGTGATGTGATAGAAATGAGACGAACTTCTATGTATTAGCAGTATGTAATGAAAACCGTTATATGAAAGGAAAAAATGAACCTTTTTTATAACAACAAAGAAATTTATTTAATTATCCACACTGTTCGATATAGGTGTAAGAAAGCTGAAGAAAGGAAAGATAGAAAGTTTGGTGCTTATTCAGATTGGCACTTATGGCGGCAATTAAAAGTAAAGAAAATACAGTAAAAAGCTTGTATGATGTACATACCTGTCATGGAATGAAGATAAAATATTCCAAAAATTATGTAATTTGATCAAGTTGTTATCTTTTTTATTTAAGAAAATCAAATTTTATTCAGTGTCCATAAGGGGGGGGGGAGAAGTAGTAGCGATAGTAAAATCAAGGTCAGAGAACCGATTTTCATTTCAAATTTTTTTGTTTTTTGGATGATGTCGGAAAGACAACCAAAACGTAAAATTTAAATGCAAACAATGATTTATTAACATAACATGTATTTTTTTTTTTTTTTTCAGAAAATGAAATTTTCAAAATATGAAAACAATTTTAGAAAAGTTATTTTATATAAATTAAAAACAAAATTTAAAGAATATTAAAATGGCTTCGGCCTTACTTAGTAAAAAAAAACAACAAATTTGTTTTTCAAAAATAAAAACAAATTACTTGATCAATTTTTGTGATTTTTGGAATATACCATCTTCATTTCATGACAAGTAGGTACAAAATAAAAATTTTTCGTCATTTTTGTTTCTCGCCATAAGTGCCAATCTGAATAAGCACCAAAAGTTCTTTGAGATCAAGAAAGTCTGTTGGCAGCTATTTTCAGGCGAAGATAGTCAATGCTTGAGTGTTCAGTGGACAAGAACAGGAGAGAGAGAAGAAACGTTTTTCCTTGTCGCTTTCAGGGTTTTTTCTGTTGACCAACTGTGATTCCCAAAGAGGCTAAAGTAGTTCTTCAAGGGACAGATGGAATCAATACTCCATGCAAGCTGATTTGTGAGTGCGTAACCAAATCACCTAGCAGGGATATTTCTCAGCAAGAGAAAATAAGTCTTTATTCATGACAGCTACAATGTTATATTAAGAAATTTCTCATGAAGCTGAAAAATAAAAATGTGTAGCAATACACTGCAGACCTTGGCAAAAAAAGAAAGGCATTGAAGTGATGATAGTGAAAAAAACACTGAACAAGGATCTTACCTACTCTCATACAAGAGCCAATTACTCCTCACCGATGTCCAAGAGAGCTGTCTTACAAAAGCCAAGAATCTCCTCAATAAGGTTATCCCCTCAAGCAATCTCTTTTAAAGAGGAGATTTTGTTGGTTCAGCCATGCTGCACATCGTGACATAGGAGAGCTCATCCAGAAAGCAATAACTCCAGAACTATTTCAAGGTTGGTATAGACACTGAGAGGTCAGCAGAAGATGTGGTTACTCACCATCAAAGACGATGTTGAACCTAGCTCTAGTTCACAGGTCTATGATGTTTACCACTGGTTCTGGGACTGGCTACCCATCACTATCTTGGCTGCTGTGAATCGTCATGTGTGAGGTCTGTGTTCATCTGAGATGCTGCGTGTTCTATGAGAGGAGCCAGCTCAACTCATCCTGGGTAAATGTTGCTTCAAGTTAAGTCAATAAGTTCAATTGAGCTGGGAATGCTCTGATTCTTAGAAGAAAATAATTTCTGCCAAGACAGGATCAGCCACACAACGTGTAGAACAAGAAGTAGCTATATATATTATTTTAATTGGAATTCATTATTGAGATGAGTATTATTTATATCAATTTATTTATTGCGGACTATTATCCTCATCTTTTTTAGTTGTTGTTTCACAACGTTTCGGCCAACTATTCCTCTGGCCTTCGTCAGGTGGTAACCGCGACGGATAGAAACTCTGAATCTCCTAACTGCATTCTCAGCAATTGCAGATAATAAATGTGGATTTATAAGACCAAAAAATCCACCCTTGATCGCCCTTCAGGGCCCGTGGCGCAGTTGATAGAGACGTTGAATCTCTACGGCTCCAGGTGAGAAATGTCTGAAGATAGCGGTTTCAATCCTACCTAAAACTAGCCAGAGGCTTACTTGACCAAAAACGTGGTGAGACGACAACAACTATGGATGGCAGTAATTGCTGAGAACGCAGTTAGGAGATTTGGAGTTCCTATCCATCGCGGTTACCACCTGACGAAGGCCAGAGGAAGAATAGTTGGCCGAAACATCATGAAACAACAACTAAGAAAGATGAGAATAATAGTCTGCAATAAATAAATTAATATAAGAAGTAGCTAGTCTACAGTTAGCATGAAGTATCGGGCATCATGAAGACCAAGTTTCCTTAACCTGTTAGTTGTGTTGCGCACGAAGACCATGTCATGCTATCCCGCATATTTAAAAAGGACTAAGACTTAATTCAAATGATTATGCTGAATCGCTGCTGATTGTTCTCAAGTGCTGAGTGGAGAGGATGGTTACAGAAAGGCTCTACCTCTGACAGCAGAATTCAACTGCATGCAACACCGCCAAGAAAAGCTAGAATTGGCTGTCTGAGAACTCCTATGCTGCTGCAGGGTTAACCTCTGGTTTGGTTATTATATATGAATCACCACAAATGAATGATGCCTTACTGATTCTTACTCGATAAGAGAAGATAGCTTTGCAGTCGACTTTATGAATAATACAGAGCATAACCGAAGCCGTTTAAAATAACTATATTTAGAAAGTCTTGGTAGGAGCCATGAGTTACGTTTTTTTTTTTAATTATTATTTAGGTTATTGTAGATTGATATTTGAAATACCTTTTCTGGAAATTTTGGAAAATAAAAACGGTAGTATTTGCAATGTTATCCTTGTGTATACACAAGTGTGACTTTATTTTATTTTTATTTTTTTTTTAGGGAGGGTTTTATCAATTTTTCAAAAATCCAAACATCTGGACTTCTATATCACTTGATTGCCACCCCATGAACTATTTTTTTTTTTTTTTATATATATTACATTTTCACCCCAAACAAGGCAAATTGCCACTTTGGTGTAGGGGGCTACTATCAGGGGCAACAACTACTGGGGTACTATGTAGAGATTTGGGCAGCAACATGTCGGCTCACGTTACACTTGAACTTCTGCACGTCAGTACTGTTGGGGAAGCAGGGACCTGGAATGGAATTCCAAAGTCTAGTGGTTCTGGGGAAGAAACTATTGGAGTAGAAAGATCTTTTACATCTAGGGATCTCTACAGTGTGGGGGTGGGATTTAGCAGCCTGTCGGGTTTGTCGAGGGTGCTCACGTCGTGGGGGCACAAGTGATTGCAGTTCGTCAGAGCATTCACCACTAAAATACTTGTAGAAAAGGCAGAGGGATGCAACATTTCGTCGATGGGACAGAGGCTGAAGCTTAGATGCCAGTTCAGGGCCTATCAGGTTTGCGACTCTCTTTTGAACCTTATCAAGGAGCGAGAGACTAGTAGCAGATACACCAGCCCAAATGTGACAGCAATACTCCATACATGGGCAGATGGTGGCCTTATAGAGGTACAGCTATTATGTGTGGAGTGCAATTGGGAAAGATTCCAACTGTTTTGGCTGCAACATCAAGTGTAACAGAGAGAGCAGATGCACATATGGCAGCAGCAGACATGTGCAAATGACCAAGCCGGATGCGCAATGTGACAGTAAAGATAAAAAAGACACACATGTTCAGAGAAAGAGGTATTCTAGACATGTTCGAAATATGAGAGAGCAGAAACAGACATATTAAACATGTGGTCCGAGAGCCATAGGGAATGATGTGTCCTAAACATGGCTGGACAAAGACAGAGTGCCACATGTTCAACATTCCAGAGTCTTGTTAAGCACATTGGAGTATGAGAAAACTTTTGAACAAGAGACAAGGCTTATTCTAGAAAGTACCTGTAAATAAATGTCTGCCGTTTCAATTAAAAAAAAGTGAGTCGAATTCTTTTTTGTCTTTGTTTCCTTGCGACTGTCTGCATACAACATGTGGGTCCTGAGTGTTGACATGTAATGACTACGTTTCACAAAGATGAACTGATTAGCAGAATTAGCCTGATGAAGGTCAGCCTGAAAATCATGGCGGAGGCTCAGAATGGCTTCTTTGATTGAGCTGTAGTCAGCAAAAGATCTTCTAAGAGATGCATTTTGAATTTTAAGTATCCATCAACTATTGGCCAAGATATGACAATTTTTTTTTTTTTCCTTTCTAAAAAGTATCAAATTTATTTTAAAAATCCTGTATACAGCTTGCTTGATGATAAATGCTCTAATTTTTAGATGAAAAGAACTACTGCCAGAACCAAAAACTATTATGTGGGTATGTTAAGTTGTTGTCCACTGTTGTCAAGCACTGGGTGGAGAGACTCTGAATCCCATCATTCAAAAGCCAAGTTAGTCTTTATCCACTGGAAAAACTTTGCCCTATATCAAATTAAATTGCAAAAAACAAACACAGACAACTATTTTAGTAATAAAAAGGAATAAGAATGTGAACATGTTTAGTCGAGTACATAGATGCATAGATGACGAACCAGTGACGGAGAAATATGTAGTTCGGGGCTTAATTAACCAAAATTTATTTTCTCCACTTGGAAAAATGATTGTTTCTTTAAAACAGGGGTTCATATTGAGAAATGAGACCACTTAAAATCCCATAGAATTAATGTCCATCTGGGCAGTAAGTTTTTATGTCCAGTGATAAAATAGTCTTTAATTTTCAAGTAGGCTAACTAGGTGGCCTACCCAAAATGATATCTGTATATATCCAAGCAAAAAGGAGAAGAGGGGAGCAGTTTGGTCTCTGCTGGTCTGAGAGAGAGAGAGAAAGAGAGAGAGAGAGGGGGGTATGGGGGAGCTTTTGAGTCTTAAATGGATGAACTGTTTATGTTTGGTTAAAAGAGATGTTTGATAAGATTGCAAGTCTGTCATGTGGTAGAGAAACCAAATATCATTTTGAACCTCTCAAAATAAAACATTGACACGTGTCTTATATTGAGTTGCGAATTTGTTTGGAAGCAAAATCCTTTCTGTTACAGCATTGACCGAGACCACACGATTAATAGTACGGTCAATGTTGAAATGAGGCATCAAATTCAGATAAAGATAACAAATACGATTGTCACAGCCTGAGCAGTGAACCCAACGTACCCAACTGCATGTTCACAAGAAGACAAAAAAACAGAAGAGAACACAAATAAGAAGTGTATGAAAAGGAACAAAGCAATGGACATTCTGGTGGGATTTTATTTATTTGTTATGAAAATTAAAAGCAGATGTGAATAGCATAGAACATTTTTTTCTAATTTCATTGGTTTTTATACGTCTGTGATTTCTCTTGACTATATCTGCTGGTTTGTGGACACACTGGAATCGGAGGTGTACACCCTAGTCTTGCAGGAAATGCTAAAATTATTAGCTGATAAATATTTAGGATTTCAACTGGTGAGCCATGCTCATAAACTATGAATCCCAGCCAACAAATGACAATGAGTTTTTCTGAGGTAGAGGCTGCCAAATTGCAAATTGCAAAGAGCCACATTAAATGAAAGATAATGGATACCGCCATGATGAGTAATGTCCACTCTTATTTTGCTCCAATTGTCCTCTACATAAAGCTTTCTCCCTTTATCAATGTATAAGTGAAGAATCACAGTCAATTGTACATTGGGTTTTTGAAACAATTGGATTCTTCCATTTGGCAAAATATGACTTACGTTGGTTAATAGGGCGCCAATTATTCACTGGGTACAACCAACTTGCATCTTTGATGATTGATTCAACAGCTTCTTGTGTAGCCTCAGTGAAACCCAATTCACATCCATTCACACACCAACCATGTCTTACAAGATCATCCTATTTTACTTTGGTCAGTGTTTCTATTGTTATATATTTAGTCTATATAATGAGTGTATATGTAAATATTTATGCTCGCCTGTGATCATCTCTAAGTGTGTTGAATGTATGTGTGTCAATACGTGTGATCCTCTAGTGTGTATAATGTTTATAGTGGTTATGTGTGTGTGTGTGTGTGTGTGTGTGTGTGTGTGTGTGTGTGTGTGTGACTATTTACACTTATATACTACACAGATACAGTTCTCACAGGACACATAAACAGTTCCTTATGGGACGAAAAAACACATTTGTTTGCTTGGCCCAAGACAAAGGAAGAACATACCTTTTTTATAGTCACAACACATTGACGTATCATTCTGGACATGCCCTGAAAATATAAACCATCTTCTCTTCTGAAAACTCAAAACAACCAAATTAGATTTCACACATTTAATATTTATTCATGGTTGTGACTTCTTTTGTTCTCGGAGGGCACATCATTTCTTTTTGGTGATTACATCCCAGTGTCTTCCAAGATGACTTTCATGACTGTCGACTCCAGATTCAAGCTGGCATTTCATTTTCTCAAATCCTAAGCATCTTAAATCGTTTTATTTTCTAACATTCCTCTTTGTTATCGAAACATTTTCTCCGAAAGTTTCCTGTTTCATAACATCTAGATTTCAATAACAATAATAATAAAAATTGCCTTGGTCACTTGGCAATACCTAGCAATGCTAATATATAAGTTAACACTATTAGCAAAGTGTCCAATCTCATTGCAATTGAAGCATCACAATTTTGACCACAACCTTCAGGTGCTCATTCCATCTGACCATCGCATTTATAGTCTCTGGCCATATTACCCTGAACTTGTAACAGAAAATCTCTGTTCAGGAATTGGTTTTAAGCAAAGTTTCAACTTCACTTTGATAAGACTGCGATCATATCTCTTGCGTTCACTTTCACTCATTTCAGCAAATCTCTCATGGTCAATATTTTAATGTTCGTGTCTGTTGCAACTCAATTGAGACATTTTTGAAAAACCCTATCACAGATGCTAATTTTATCGCAATCTTGAGTGCACATCCAGTGAATCCTGTCACTTCTGCAAGTTGCCATTTATGTTTATTATTGCATGCATTCATGTTTTCTCTTGCTCATCTAACCAGTTTCAGTTTTGAATAAATGGAGGAGGCCACATCTGCAAAAGCCAGGTTCAATAAGGTTGAAGTTCATCTGATGATCGTCATCCATCTACAAAGAGTTTTAGTGGGTCCATCTCCAAGTACCTCTATAAAGCCACTATTTGCTCATGCATGGAGTATTTTTGCCACATCAGAGCTGATACTTCTGTCACTGGTCTCTCATTCTTGGACAATGTTCAAAAAGGAGTTACCAACCTAAAAGGTCCCACGCACTAGCAACCGAACTCCAGCTTCTGTCCCATCGCCGCAATGTTGCATCTCTATGCTTGTTTTACAGGTATTTTAGTGGAATGTGCTTTAATGAATTCAAAGCACTTGTACCCCCTTGACATAAATACGCTAACTAACCAGCAAAATCCCCCTCCTGCACTGCCGTAAAAAAAACTTTCTACTGAAATATTTTCTTTCCTCAAACTGCTAAACTTTGAAATTCTCCTCCGGTCCCCTGCTTCCCTGACTGTACTGACATGCAAAAGTTCAAGTGTAATGTGAACAGACATCTCACTGCTCAAATCCCTGCATAGTATTGATGTAAATTTGATTTCAAATAGTAGACCCTTACATCCAAGTGGCACTGTGCTTTGTTTGGGGTGAAATAACAGTAAAAAAAAAAAAGAAAAAAAAAAGCTAGCAACATCTTCTATTTTCTAGAGATTTGCCACCAGTCACACCTTCCTAATAAGGTCTTCATCAGCATGGAAGGGTTTTATTATATCAATACTGAGCTTCACCGTTGCATTTTTGAGGAAGTCTACAAATTAGGAGCAAACTGAAATAGTTTGAAAGAAAAACAACATATACAAAATCCAAGATGATTTTCTAATAGGATATAGACACACACTCTGTAGAAATTGCATTTTTGAATATTTGCTATACTTCAAAAAGCAGTATATATATATATATATATATTTTCATGTATGTACATATATATATATATATATATATATATATATGTATATATATATATATATATATATATGTATTATATGTATACAGTAGTGTCCAAAACTAAGGGACAAAATTTTAAAACCTAATATTTGTTAGAAATAACAACTGTGAAAAGTTGAAATTTTGACAAATGGTAGTCGTTATCATCCATAATAACATACTAAAATTTGAATTATTTGTAAAGGATAGAAAAAGAATTATAGCAATTATTTATTTATCTTCAAAATAGGAACGTCCAAAATTAACAAAATTGAGAAAAATAATATAAACAGCCAAAAACACAATAAAAATACATGTACAATCAATATTTAGTAAATGAGCCCTTGCTCTCAATGACAGCTGCACATCTTCGACTACAAGAACGAATCAGTTCTTGACAATCCTCAATACTAATTTTAGACCATTTTTATTAAAGCTTCACCCACAAATCCTCCGTGTTAGTGAGATTTCTTTCCATAGCTTTCACTCCTAATGTCTTCCAAAAATTTTCTATTAGATTTAAGTCAGGACTTTGCGGTGACCAATCCATAATTTCAAAATCTTGCTTGCTAAGGTAACTCATTACCACTTTTGCCTTGTGACATGGGGCTTGCATAAAGGTAGCCCTATTGAAACCTGAATTCTATATGATTAGCACAACATGATCTTGAACAATGCTTTTATACATCTGCGTGTTTACATAAGTTTGTAACCGGATAAGAGGCGTTGTACCTTGGCTAGAAAACATTCCAAATACCATGACGCTTCCGCTCCCAAACTTGACAGTTTTCTTAGTACACTTTGCACTTAATCTTTCACCAATACGTCTCTTTAAATTGTTTTCCCATCATTTCCAAATAAATTAAACTTGCTTTCATCACTGAAAATACTTTTGCCCAATTTCCATATGTCTAAATTACATATTTGTTTGCAAACTCTAATCTCTTCTTATTCTTCAAACTAACAAGTGGTTTCTTCCCTGGAGTTCGATTAAACAGCCCTATTTCTTGCAGTCGTCTAGAAACAGTCTGTCTCGACACATTAACACATGAGGTACTATTCATAACCCTTTTAATTTCTGTGCAAGACTTAAAACGGTCCGTTAATGACATAGACTGCATTATTCGATCTTCTCTTGCCAAAGTTTTGAACAGTCTGCCGGTTTTAAAGCACTAACTATTTTGCTAGTATCATTGTAGGATTTAACAACCCTGCCTACAACACTCTTGGAACGTTTCACTTTCTTTGAAATCTCTCCAATGGTGTGCTTTTCCTTGTGTAGCTTCACAATAGCTTGTATCACAAAGTAATCAAGATTTTGGCGTTTCGCCATGGTGCCGGCTGATGCAAATTTACAAATGACTAAGTAAAACTTATTCTTTAGAGGAAATCAAAAAATTTGAATAGAGCATACTGTTTACATTGTTTTTCTCAATTTTGTTTCTTACTTTTGGACGTTCCTATTTTGAAAATAAATAAATAATTGTTATGATTCTTTTCTATCCTTTTCAAATGATTCAAATTTTAGTATGTTATTATGGATGATAACGACTACCAGTTGTCAAAATTTCAGCTTTTCACAGTTGTTATTTCTAACAAATATCAGGTTTCAAAATTTTGTCCCTTAGTTTTGGACGCTACTATATATATATATATATATATATATATATATATATATATAGGAGAGTATTTCTTCGAAACTTTGCAGATTAAGGACTATCCATTTATGTAGTGTTTCCTTTTCAGATTAAATATGTTTTTAACTCATTTCAAAGTGTTTTTTAACATATTTTATTAACTGTTTGCTCATATATATATATATATATATATACTAGCAAAGATACCCATGTGGGACTTTGCTGTATGCTTCAGTACCTGCTTTGTGGGCACCCTTGCAATAAGTGGATGTTATAAAAGCAACTATTACTTAAGGTGTTTAAAAAATTTTAACTCCTGAATGACTGAAATCCAACAATGAACTTTAAAGCAAATAAGCTATATCAAAGTTGACACTTATATTGTTACACATAAAAACTGAAACAATTAAAAAGAACCACAATTTGTTTTGTATCACAAACACATTTTTATCAAAGATATAGCAAAGATACCCACGTTTAGCGCAGGACTTTGAATGTTATAAGAGCAACTGTTGCTGAAGGTGTTCAACATTTTTAATTACCTCCTAGAATGACTTAAATCCAACCATGAACTTTAACGCAAATAGGTTTTATCAAAGTTGACACCCTTGATTGTTACACATAAAAATTGAAGCATTACAAAGAATAACAATTTGTTTGGTATCATAAACACATTTTTATCAAAAATAAATAATAAATAATGAATGAAGATATCACATAGTAAATTTTTCATGAAAATAAATTTGAACTCATTGCTTAAATTTTATCCAACACATTCAATACTTAAAACTTACCACAATCAAGATCATATCATTTTTTCATCATATCCTTTTCTAGAACTTTTTATTAAAGAGTCTCGTGGTAGACTACATTTCTGCTGTCTTAATTTGGAGCCAGAATATAGAGTTTTTCTGAACTTCCTGTCTGGCTGGTGGAGACGTAGAACATACTGTGACTGAAGCATTCTAACATCAGGTCTACGTCAATGGTTTTAAATGTTTGACTTCGACTTTTATTGATGCTCATTGCAAAACACACCTTTGGCACCATGGTGGCAGCTCCCGGAATAGTGGCGAACCCCAACTTGATGTGCACCATCCCTAGGAGGAGAAATTTATGAAGAGCCGCACCAAATATGACCTTAACTTTTAACCTTGATTTTTTTTTTAACAAAGGAACCACCACTTATCAAGGCCCAGAGGCCACTCGAGGAAAAGGATTAAGGAGTGTACAGTAGTTAAAGGGATAATATCATAGTAATCATTAGAAGCGTAAATTTGGTAAATTGGATTAAGGAGAACGGCTCATCAAGAACTTGTTTACTTTGGACTTGAAGACGACCACATTGTAGTAAGCTGGAAATGGAAGAGAGTTTCACAAGTGTGTAGTTCTAAAAAAGAAGCTTTGTTCATGGAATCTACATTTAGGTTTAGGCACAGATAAAGAGTGGGGGAAATTATTGATAGTGGTTTCAGCTAAACGAGTGTTTCTCATGAATGTTTGGCGAGGGAGGACCATAGATTGGAGCTCAGATGAGCACTTCCCATGAAAATAATGATAAAGCAGAGACAGACTCGCAACATCTCATCTGTTGCAGGGAAGAGAAAAGGGAAACCTTCACTAGGCTACGAATTCTATTTTGAACTCTTAAGGCAGGATAAGTCTTTCTAGCAGCTCCTGCCCATATGTGGCAACAATACTCCATCTTTGGACGTACCTGGCTCTTATATAAGTAGAGAATTGCATCAGCATGTAGATATCTACTGGATCAATAGAAGGATCCCACCATTTTTCTAGTGACCTTCGCAACAGATTTGATGTACATGTTCCATTTCAGATCCGGAGTAAAGGTCAAGTCCAGAAGCTTGTCAAAAAATGGAGCCTCCCCAAGAAGAGAGCCATTCATTTCAATTGATGCCAGACGAGAACGTTGATAATGTAAAGATAGAAGCTTGGTTGTAGATGCATTAAAAGTAATCAGCCACTTTTTTCCCCATTGTACCACATACTCAAGATCAGAGGAGAGAGAATCAGAGAGAACTTGGTCATTTACAGCCTTTGATGTACTGCCATAGACGGAGTGTCATCAGCATAAATGTCTATGAATGATCTAAGGATGTGATTTGGAAGATCATTAATGCAGATCAGGAAGAGAGTTGGACCCAGGATGGACCCCTGAGGGACTCCAGCATAAATACTATGAGCTTCTGATTTCTGCCCATCAACCACTACTTTTATGAACCTATAAGAGAGAAATGATTTAATAATAAAAGACTTTGAAAAATGGTGTGCACCATCTCTAGGTCGAAGACCATCATCATATCAGGTTTGGTCATGATCGGTCTAATACTATGAGCTGTAGGAGAGTAGATATACATATGCTATGATCTTGACCTTTACCTTGGAAAATGGTATGCATCATCCCTAGGTGAGGGATCGTCACCATGCCAGGTTTGGTCATGATCGTTTCAGTGGTGTGGGCTGTAGGAGAGAATATATACATAGGCTATGACCTTGACCTTAGCCTTGAAAAATGGTGTGCACCATCTATAGGTGGGGGATCATCATCGTGCCAGGTTTGGTCATGATCGGTCTAGTGGTGTGAGCTGTAGGAGAATTGTACATACACACACACAAACGCTACTACTTTATATATATAACTAGCCTGGGTGCCCGGCATTGCCCAGGTGTTTGGAGGTGTAAGAAAAAAAAAAGTGGTAGTAGGCAGGCAGGCTCGAACCCATGACGCGAAGGCGGAAAAGAAAGTGAAAGAAAATCTGATGTCTTACCGCTACGCCATGACACAACCGGAAGTGTTAAGCATTCAAATTTAACGTAATCAATCAAAAAGATGACTTGCAGAGGTGGCGTTGCTTTTAAAGCTCCCATGAAGGTCGTTTTTAATGTGAGAGAAAAGCAGCTCCCCCAAAAAAGGGGCACTCTAGCAGTATCCAAATAAATAGTAATTGTCGCAGTATGAAGGGGTGATTTACAGTTAAAATTAAAGTTTTGTTATTAGATAAACACGACATCAGTTCAAATTTGGTGGCCATTTTGTTTTGTATCAGCTTTTTTAACATAACATCGACACTTTTCAATTTTAGGTGCATTTTTAATGGAAATGATTACTAGCATGCTGCCCGACATTATGCCTAAATATGATATTTTAATTCATACAGTGATTTCATATTTATTATAAAGCAAATTTTCTATTAATTATTATATTGTACCCAATATATACAGTAAATGATTTTGGTTCCATTGACTGGCATCAAAACCAAAACATTCAGCACTTCAGCCATAGTCGTTATCTACCGTTTCAGCCTTGGTCAATACTGTCTGAGCTATCGCCAGATGGGAAAAAAAAAGGTTAAAAGTTAAGCAAATTCAAGATAAAAATGTATATGTACGCATACTCAGAAAATAGTTGATTCACCCCTGCCAAGGTCAACTGCATTTTTTCAAATTTGACTCCTTAGCAGCTAATTTTTACAGACTAAAAACCAAATTGAAAGTGTGTTACAGGTCTAAATACCTTATAGATCAAATTTCAACTCTGTAGAAATAATATTCAGGGATGATTTTGTTAAAGATTTCGCACACACACCAACAAGTCCATTTTTGTGTACATAAATATTTCTGTGTGATAAAATGTTTTCATCCTAAGGTCTCTGAAATCATGCAGAATGTAGAAACTATGCATAAATAGAATTCAGCATAACAGTGAAAAAGAACCAATCGTCTAATAAGAAACCATAAAAAATGAATAAGTAATTAATTAACACTATTTTTTATAAAGAAATATGCAAATTCGTTGATTTCATATAGTGACCAAACACTACTAGTTCTCATCACTACACGACTAGATACAACTAGCTTCATTACACAATCAGATACAAGCCGTCACTACATGACCAGAGATAACTAGCTCTCCATACACAGCTGGACAAAACTAGCTCTTCATATATTTTCTTGTTGACTTTGAGACATGCAAAAAAATAAAACTGGCAGCACTCTTTTTCACTGATGCTGTAATTCACACCATTTCTTAAGTTCAATGTGCTCTCTTAGTTGACAAACATTCAATTTCTTGTCTACTGCAATTCGTCTTTTTTAATGCAGCCACTCCTCTCATACGCAAATTCCTTTATATTTTTAAAACTACATAGTAAAAATTAAATTTTAATAGGTCTGGTAAGAATCATTTGTTGTATATTTTGTTTTTGTTTTTTTTTGTTTTTTCAATTTCTCAACCGTTAGGATTGTCAAATTGAAAATCCCCATGAAATTTCCCTCTTTACATCCCAGCAATGATGATGTCACAATTTACAATGATTTTCACCCTTTTTAATGCAATGTTTATCTAAATAAGCCGAAATCACACAAGTACAAAATATTTAAAGAATGTTTTTTCCTGTGAGGAATAGAATAATAATATATTTCATTCACCTAAATTATTTAGATTGAAACGGGTTTCAGGATTATTTTTAAACAGCGCATTTTTACTTAAATTATGTTTTCATGGGAAAATAATACAAAAAGAAACGTGAAATACTGAAATAAAATCTCTCTGTTGGGATTAATTTTATCCAAGAAAAAAAATTTAATTCTCACATGTAAGAATATGGTAACAATTCTGTGGATAAGCTCTGAAACAGAAATATGGCAACAGTTTTTATGAGAAGGGACGCAAGAGTGCATAATATTTTACTGGGTGAGCAAAAATGGCATATAATGCAAGGAAAAAGGTGATTGTACAGAAACGAGATTAGGTTTGCAAAACTGTGCTTTATGAGAACTTATTTAGGTGAAGAGTTCAGGTAACATGTTGCACATGTGCGTCCCTCAATTCTGGCTCTTTTTCTGCAAAGTGAAAGCTTTTCTGCATGGACTTTCATTGAAATGCAAGCGGAAATTCAGGGACGGATGATGGTTAAGTCCTACTGCTGTCTAAGGCTCTATCGATAAGTAGCCAACCAGTTTGAGATAGTAACAGTGAAAAAGGAGTGGGATGGTTTTCTGTGACTTTCATCGAAGGCTTTGTCACCAAAGTTCAGCCACCATCCTGCTGGGTTCAAAAAGAGGCCGGATCACAATGTGCAAGGATTTTTATAGACTGGCTCACATGAGCCCCTAATGTAGTAGGGATTAAAATTCTTGTTAGCCAATTAATGGAGAACGAAGAGAAGTGGGGGGGAGATAAATTCCAATATCACCTGGGGAAAAAATAATCCCCATTTTTTAAATAAATTGAAACTAAGGCTATGAGCTCATAACTTGTTCAGAATTTTATTGTTAAAGAGGGGGAAGTTTATTTTAAGGCACAGCATAACATTAACATAATTTTATTTATTTTATTTCTTTAAATTTTCAACCAAAAAACAAAAAGAAAAGAAAATGGGTGAAAGTACAGAATAACTAACAGTGAAAAAATTGTAAACTTTAATGAAAAATGACTTATATCAAACGCAGTAGAAGTTAATTATCTACCAACCTGAATTCTTTTAATATGCTGAAACTGTTTTTAAGTCTTTTATTTAATTTTTTTAGTTTGTTTAAAGCAATCTTTACCCAATACGAAAAAAAAAAAAAAGATTGTCGCTTAACTGTTGCGAAGGAAGGAGGTTATGGCTAAAAAAAATAGTTAAAAAGTTTACTAAGTTCGAATGGCATCTTCACTGAACTTATGGTTACTGGAAAGGTAGGTCATTTTTTTTTACTATCCTTTTAGCCATGAAGCCACCCAACAGTTAAACATTTTTCCTGTGACTAGGAAAAAAAAATTTTAAATTAAAATTTTGAAACCAAAAAACTAAAAAATAGTTTTTGCATGTTATAAATATACAGATCAGTAAATAATCAAATTCTAATTGTTTGGTATGAATTGTTTTTTGTTTGTTTTTGAGAATTTCTTGACTGTTAATTATTTTGCAAATTTTATGCCCAATAAATGGTAAAATATTTTCTTGGCATTTGAATCTCCCCTACAAAAATGGTTCCTTATCCTTAACTAGAAAATTATAGCTTTGTTCTTGATTCGTTTATAATCTTGGTAAAAATTGTTGTAAGTTCTTCATGACAAAGGTGGCGGTTATTGAAAAAGTATAAGAGTCAAACGAAAGGGGCAAAGCCACAAAATCGTGACACGAGTTTATGAGGAGAAAAAAATTATGTGCATGCATTAAAAATTATTTTTATTTTTGTTATATATTATATGAGGAATCTTTACTAGTTAAAATCTATTAAGGAATACACATTTTGTATTGAGAAATGCACACTTTAAATATGTAAAAATTAGGTAAAGTTATCCAATATGGCTCAAATGGGCAGCCATTTGGGATAACATTATTCTTTACCTAATGTTTACATATTTAAAGTGTATATTTCTCAATACAAAAATGTGTATTTCTTAATAGATTTTAACTCAAAAAAATGCCTCATATATTATTAGGTTGGTGCAAAAATAATGTTTTTTATGTTCAGCTAAATATCAAAAAACGACATTATTTTTGCACCAACCTAATATTTAACAAAACCAAACAAAAAAATTTAATAATGCCTACAGAAATTTTGTTTTTCCTCGCAATAAACTCACGCTCTGATTTAGTGACTCTGCTGCCAAAGTCCATAGTTGGTTGCACTGGCTTGCTGGCAGGACTTCAGTGAATTTTTCAGATTTCCACTTAACTATTTGCGAACGCACTTTATTGTTTAGTATGCTAGTTTTATGAGTAAATGTGGCAGTCCTTGTGTTATATTCAAAGTGGAAAAATTATAAGGGTTGATTTCTACACTCGTTAAGTTCGATCCCCCCTCAAAAAACAAATTTTTAAATCGTTACTCGCTGCCAATATAGGAAAACACGAACATTGCAGGGAAACGAGAAAGCAAATAAGTCGAACAGTCCACCTCACATCTACACCACCTCCTAAAATATATTAGGAAAAAAATAACAGAATAATTTTCAAACTAAACATGGCGACTATATTTTTCCTGGCCATTTTTCACAGATACGATGAAACTTGCTAAAATATAGAGTTTTAAATGTTATTTTTATTCATATTTATTAAGGCAAGATAAGCTACCCTTCTACCAAAATAAATTTTTGTTTTTACTTACATTAAAACATTTACTTGGTTTGAAAAACAAATAGTGTCTAGCATTACATGAAAAATATCCACAAATCGACACCTAAACATTTGAAGTCTTGCTAATGACTTAAAAATAAAAAATATTGAACTCCCATCTATGATCCCCCCTTGCCAAACGTTTACAAAAAGCACTCGCCAAGCTACAACCATTATATATGATTTCCCCCTCTATTTGTGCCTAAATATAAACGCAGATTCCATGAACGAAGCTTCTTTCTCAGAACTACCCACCTGTGGAACACTGTTCCGCTGGCCTGCTTCCCGGTTAAATACAACATGGTAGCCTTCAAATCCAATGTAAACAAGTTCTTATTGAGCCGTCCCCATAAATAATCAAATTCTACCCATTTACACCATTAACAATTATTACACTAACACCTTACATTCATTAAACCTTATCCTCGAGTGGCCTTCAGGCCATGGTAAGTGGTGACTCTCAAGTAAAAAAAAAAAAGAATAAAATAAATAAAATAAAATAATGTTAGAAACCCACCCAATAAATGTCACGGTAACATTTATTGAGTGGGTTTGTAACATTTTGTTTTATTCTTATTTTTAAGCCATTATCGAAACTTCAAATATTTAGGTGTCAATTCGCGGCCATTTTTCTTGTTCTCAAGTAACGCTAGATACTATTTGTTTTTTCGAACCAAAATAAACGTTTGAAAGTGAGTTAAACCACTAAAAACTTATCCAGCTAGGTAGAAGAGTAACTTATCATTCTTTTGATAACATTTAATTGTTATAAATTAGTTTGTTTGTTTTTTTGTGGGGGGGGGGTCTTTTTACCACTTTTTCCTACCAATGTGTATTGTAAAACAACCCCATTTATTTTATTAAAACACGGTTTCAATAAATAAATATGATAGCGCCAAAAAATATTGCACTGCAAATAAATTGGATAACTGAAAAGGGAATTAACCCAAATAATTTTTCGTGATAATTATCTCTTTAGTGTAGTTTTGTTTGCGTTTTACATTTTTTATTTTTTATAAACCAAAAATAGGGCAATTGTATAAATCGTGATATTTTCCGTCCATCTTAAATCTAGATTATTTTCTTATTAGTAATAGTAAAAGTTTAGCAATACACTACAAGACTATCAAAACAAAAATATTTATTTTCGTACTTACGAATAGAATTGCGTTTGTCTTGAAGATGATAGACAGTGAAACGTGTTCATATAAGCAAAGATAGGAACGGTGAATATCGAAAAATCCCCTAATATTAAAATATGCGATAAAGAAATTGAAACAGTCACAGCTCTAAATTTCTTCCAGGGTCAATTTTAAAAGAAATTTACATGAGGGAGAGAACTCTACTAATAAATTCGAAAAAGTAACCAAAATTTTATCGAAATTGACTTTTAACACTCATTAAAAAATCTATGGTTGGTTCACTTATGTTGACTGTGCACACATAGTTTTCGTTTCTTTTTGCTGTTTGTTTTATTCGTATTGCCACTCGAACTTAAGGTTAGTGTTAGACTTAATGAAGAGCATCTGTTTGTGTGTGTGTGTGTGTGTGTGTGTGTGTGTGTGTGTGTTTTCAACAATTTATGAATTTAGAAAAACTCGTACCCGGAAAACTCGTACCCTTTTGCTAAATAGGAAAACTGGTCCCTTATATATATATATATATATATATATATATATATATATATATATATATATATATATATATATATATATATATATATATATATATATTTACTGTTGTTTTAAATATTTTAAATACAATTTAGGGAGGGGGGACTTATTAATATATATATATATATAAATATATATATATATATATATATATATATATATATATATATATATATATATAATCTTTTTATTTTCATTTTTTTTTTGTTTCTTATTGTTTTGTTTTTAGGGATATATATATATATATATATATATATATATATATATATATATATATATATTTCCTTAAGGCCTTATCGTCTGACCCTCTAAGAGGAAACGTCAGAATGATAAATTAAAAACTAAGGAACGAATGAGGAAAGAACGGAATTTGGTTTCAGTTGGAAGAACAGTGAAAAAAAAAAAAAAAAAAAATCTCACTGTTCAGGTGGTTTTAAATCAATAAATATCTCCAACTGATGCTGATGTTTCAAAATCTTTTGTCTACACAGGCTAGGTCGGGAGTTGTTAATGACTAACGCCTCAATGATATTGAGATGATAGCACTGTATAAAACAGAAAACCACCCATCGGAATATTGATCAGAACACCTATTTATACTCATCAGGTGATTACCAATGGCGGACTCATGAGCTTGGGAGTGCCCGAATGTTCTCGAAACCTGGTGTAGTCGAATATCCCGAGGGATATGTTGGGATATTCTCATTTCTAATCTTTGGGATGTTTTGCCAACGTAGTCAGCTCCACACTGACAAACAAATTTATAAACAACAGAATTCTTTTGAATGGTTGGCAAAACATCTTTACGAAAAGAAGAGAAAAAGGTTTGAGTTGTGTAAACTACTCTAAGCATAGTAGCTGGAAAACAACGTTGAGTAGCAGAAGAAATCCTTTTAACAATATGAAGGCCAACAGGACCTAACCATGGTAATTTTAAATAAATGGGACAACGTGATGGACCAATACGTTTAACACTATTAAATGTAGTAATTTTACGTTCAATAGTAGTTTTTATTATATTTATGGGATATCCATTGCTAAGAAAAATATTTGTGATTTCACCAAGTTCCATATCAAGACGGTTTGGTGAACAAATCATAAGTGCACGATGTGTAAGAGCGATAATGAGGTTTATTTTTCTAGACTGAGGGGCAAAGGAAAACCAATTAAGATAGAGCCCTGTAAATGTACGTTTTCTATATACAGAGGTCTCAAACGTAGAACCAACTTTAGAAACACGAACATCGAGGAATGGGAGAGAGCCACAGTCCTCGACCTCCATAGTAAATTGTAACGATGGATGCAGGTTGCAAAGAAGACGAAGAAACTGTTCAGCTTCACTCCGTGAGGGAAAGCATGCGAAAGTGTCATCAACGTAGCGTGTATAGAATGTTGGCTTAGTAATTTTGGAAAATAATTCGTTTTCCAAAAATCCAACGAAAATGTTGGCTAGCGAAGGACCAAGAGGGCTACCCATAGATATCCCGTCAATTTGCCGGTACATAATGTTGCTGAAACTAAAGGAGACTGATTTAGTAGCAAGTTCCATCAGTTCAACGAAAATTCGTTCAGGAAATTGTGGAGATTTTGAGGGGCCACGGTATAGATAGTCAGCACAAATACCAATGGTTTCATCCAAAGGTATATTAGTAAAAAGACTATTAATGTCAAAGGAAGCCAAGAACTCGGTATTTTTAGATAAAGATAATTTTTGTATCCGAGACACGAATTGAAAAGAATCCGAGATACAATGGACCGAATAAAAAGAAAACACAGGTTTAAGAAGATCAACCAACCATTTCCCAAGTTCGTGTTGTGCACAACCCAACATAGATAAAATGGGTCGCAGAGGAATGTTAGGTTTATGAACATATATTTAATTATTCATCTGATGTTTTGTCCAATACGGAAGAATTTTTTTTTTTTTTTACAGTGAGTGGAGTGCCGGAGTGGGCGCATTTGGTATGAGTAAAAGAAATAAAAAATGAAAACTATCGGACAATTCCATAGAAGAATCGAATCCTCCCCACGTTTTATTTATTTTTTTTATTTTTTATTTATTTATTTTTTAATACTCTTAAAATATTTACATTTTCTTATTTATATAATTTTTTTTATATTATTTATTATTTTTTTATTTTTACTTAAAAATTGCTAAATCATTAAGTAAATAATAATCAATAAAGAAATTTATTTATCAATTTTATCGAAAATTCTACTCTCATTCTTCAAGAATCTTTTTAATTTAATTTTTTGTTGTTTTTTGTTGTTGCTGTTGTTGTTGTTTTTTTGTTTTTTTTTACTGAGATATAGATTAAAAATAAGAAGACCCTCCCCTTTAAATTATATCTTAAAAAATATTAAAATTTATTTTCTTTTCGAGTGGGTGAACACATTTTAAAACTATATCTCCCTGGATATTTTCTTTAATTTTCTATTTTTGAGTGATTATCGACTTCCAAGATGTGATCCTCTCATGTCAGACATTCTTTCTTGTTCTACTGAACACTACTTTTTAACTGAATAAACGCTTTAAAATAAGTTAACCCACAAAAACTTAGCCAACTAGGTAGAAAACGAACATTTAGAAAAATCGAATTAATCTTTTTTTTAAACAATAGTAAACAAGTAAAAAAAAAAATGTTAATATTGTGGGGTGGGGGGGATCTAGTCTCTTTTAAAAATAATATCGGTGCTTCATCACTTTATTGTCGAAATTGGAGACGCCATTTTAGTTCACGCACTATGGCCGAAGCATGAAATAAATAACAAAAAAATTAAATTAGATAAACTTCCGGAAAGAACTATGCAAAAAAGTAAATAAAGAAAGTGAAAGAGAGCATATATCCGTAATTGTTTAATTGGAAATGTTTCGATTTAATTAATGAAAACGAGAAAGTTTTTCATGAAACATTTTTTTTTTATTTTATTAAAAAACAGATAATGAAATGACATGGTCATAATGGTTTAAACTGGGCGAGCTCCATTTGAAAAGCAAAACAAAACCAAAATATTTATTGTATAAAAATGTATCAAAATATAATTGGAAAAACATTTATTGAAAAGCTTGCGTAAAAAAATATAATTTTAATAAAACAATTTTGTAATGAAAACAACATTGGATTTTTATAGTTTTTTTTGTTTGTTTATTTTATTTATTTATTTTTTTTTTTTTTCAAACAAATAAATAATTTTATACATTTTTTTTTTTTAATTAAAGCAACTTTGAAGGGTCAATATAATAAATGTTAATTTTAGGTAAATTTATTCTTTGCCTTTCCGGAAGCAATCGTTCGCCAGTTTAATTTTTTTGTTATTTATTTCATTATTCGGCCATAGTTTATAATATAATGATTTCTCGCCTGGATTTGGACAGCAGGTGCGTGAAATAAAATGGCGTCTCCAATTTCGGCAATACAGTGCAGCACTCAGCACCAATATCTCCTTCAAGAACGATCATAAAATGTGTTTTCAATCGATATTTATTCAATATGAACTCAATTTTCCTACATAGCAAAAATGGACGAGTCTTCTAGGCACCGATTTTGTGTTGTTTCGGTCTCAGCTTACATGATAGTTTTTTTGTTTGTTTTTTTAACACAACAGCTTGTAATCTAAGGAAATTCAAACGGGGTCGACAAAAACAGTCGAATTGAGAATAATAATGGGCTATTTATTCTACATTATGTGGCAGTAAGCGTGAACGAACGGATGTCTTACTGTTAAATCAAGTAAGGTGGAAGAGGAAGTTTTAAAATATTATTTTACCTAAAAAGCCTCCGCACGGGCGCACGAGTGCAAGTTAGACGACACAAGGTTGTTTTTTTATATATGAGGGGGGGGGTCAGTGTTATTGGGATTAAAAATTTAATTGCCTCCGAGGGATTTCTTTTGACTGATTACAGAACGTGTACTACATTTAGATCTTTGCTGAAAGGCTAAATTGTAGTCGTCCTTCTGTTTGCCTACTTAAAAATTGCAAAATGGTTTTTATTTATTAATTTATTAGCAGTACAGGAAAACTCAGCCACGGCGCTCAAAAACAAGAAATCTTTTAAATTTAAAAGATTGTATTACTGTACACATAGATTCGAAAAAGTTGTCAAAAAACAAATATAGAACAAATAAATGTTATCAAAGGCAAGATAAGTTACTTTTCTACCTAACTGGATATAATTCACGTGTTTTTATTCAGTGTAACATGTTTATTCAGCTCGAAAAACATGCAATGTTTACCGATGTATTGGAAAATTCAAAATGGCAGCCGACTGTCTCTCGGAGAGGGTACGTTTGGGAAAAGGTATTATAAATAATAAACTAGACAAAATACTGTTAGAAATTCGCTCAATATATGTTACCGTGACATAAGTTGACATGTATTCGGTTGTTTTCTAACAGTATTTTGTCTAGTTTATTATTTATAATACCTTTTCCCAAACGTACCCTCTCCGAGAGACAGTCGGCTGCCATTTTGAATTTTCCAATACATCGGTAAACATTGCATGTTTTTCGAGCTGAATAAACATGTTACACTGAATAAAAACACGTGAATTATATCCAGTTAGGTAGAAAAGTAACTTATCTTGCCTTTGATAACATTTATTTGTTCTATATTTGTTTTTTGACAACTTTTTCGAATCTATGTGTACAGTAATACAAACCCTTAAATTTTTATTCATAAAATTATTGGATGTAAAAAGCTCCCAAACCTTTTCATTTTTTTTTTTTTTTTTTTTTTTTTTTAATAGATGGGGATTTGCTAAATAGTTTCAAAGCTTGAGATTACTTTCTCTTTTACAGTTTGAATACTTTGGAATTTTTTCCAAATCCTGAAGAATCAGGCATTTTTTTTCAACCATGACAAGAAATTAAAATGACTGATTTATTTACGAATAAACCGAAATGCATCGTGGTGGATTTAATTCCGTAATTAATTTTTTTTAAATAGGATTTGTAATCGCCTTTCATTTTATGCTATTGCAGTTTTTTTTTTTTATTTTGTTTAATCTTAATGAATATTTGATTAGTATATTTTTAATCCAATTCGTCCTAGTCGCCAGTAAAAAAGACAAACACACGGAAATGTTTTATAATTTTATTAACATAGACATGACATCACGCGCGAGACTGTTTTCCATCAAACGAAGTTGTCTCCCTTGTTTCTTAAAACTACTACAAAATCTATGTAAAAAAATAAAAAACTTCAAATATTTTAAACTTAAAATATTTTAGAGAGCTACTTGTCGGATCAAAATTAGTATCTCTTTTCGTCTCTCTCCAAGAACTCATCATCCCAAGCTTTGCCCCCTCTTTTAAGAGAAAGGTTATTTTCGATCGTATGAGGCGGAGGCAGTGCACTACTGCACTGAGGGCACTGAGGCAGTAGGCACTCAGAGGCACCCCGATCAGAAAATGACTACGAAGTCGATCATGACAACGACTCGTTTAGTCTGACCTCTTTTGGCCACTATAAGCTAACCTGTGGCAAACTTTGCCGTAGTAGGAGGCTAGCAAATAATTAAATACAAGAGAAGGAATGTCTGATAATCTTGTTCCCCCCTATCAAAAGCTAACAATATAAACAAGTACTACAGCAAAACGCATTTCCCACATACAACTTATTCGCATTAAAAACATAAAAAGAAAATTAAAACATTGTAAATGGATTATATTTATTAACTTCCATTGACACTCATATATGTGGGCATGTAAATGGATTTTGTGGAACTTCGGCTCACTAGAGCTACTGAATTAAATATTTTAAAGGCTAAATGGGTTTGTATTACTATACACATAGATTCGAAAAAAGTTGTCAAAAAAAATATATATAACAAATGTTATCAAAGGCAAGATAAGTTACTTTTCTACTTAACTGGATACTTTTTTAGTGTTTTTATTTAACATGTTTATTCAGCTCGAAAAACTATTTGTCGATGTATTAGAAAATTTAAAATGGCGCCCGCGCCCGACTCTCTCTCTCTCTCTTGAACACGGTAAATTTGGGAAAATGAGTTAAAAAAAATTAAAAAAAAAAGGAAACTATACAAAATACTGTTAGAAACCCACCGAATATATGCCAGCCTATGTCACGGTAACATATTGAGCGAGTTTCTAACAGTATTTTGTACAGTTTTTTTTTTATTATTATTTTTAACTCATTTTCCATAACTTACCGTGTTCAGCAGAGAGTCGGGTGCCATTTTAAATTCTCCAATACATCAGTAAACACTGTATGTTTTCCGAGCTGAATAAACATGTTACATTAAATAAAAACACTAAAAAAGTATCTAGTTAAGTAGAAAAGTAACTTATCTTGCCTTTGATAACATTTATTTGCTATATATTTGTTGTTTGTTTTTTTTTGTTTTTTTTTACAACTTTTTCGAATCTATGTGTATAGTAATACAAACCCGGCTAAATATAATTTATTCATGATATGTTTTCTTGTTATTTAATAAATATTCCCTCTTCGCCGGGGGAAATAACATTCAACAATACTCCTATCAACATAGAATTTGCTACTTTGTGGCGTCGCATCATCAGCACAGTATCCTGGCTCATTAGGCCAATGCTAAAAATGTTTCGTCCTAAAAACCATGTTTGGGCCTAGAATCATTTATAATTTATCGAAAGCTCTAGAAAAAACAACACAGCAGTAGTAGCTTCAAATTATTGCTGTCGACACCCCCCCCCCCTAAAAAAAATGGAATAACACTAAAGAGTTCCTTTGTCAAGAGATAAGCAAAGGTTATCTCCCTTGAAGAATAAAATACTGTAAAACATAATCGCACAACTATTTGAGCGCCCATTATGTAGTTGCAATAAAATCGTCGTTTTATTTAAGTCTACTTGTCTATCGAGAAGTAAATAGTTACTATGACAAATTTTTATTATTTTGAAGAAAATACCGTTTGTAAATTCGGCAAAATTTATTTCAGTTTTGACTTTACCTACTCATTTGTGACCTATGCGTTACAAAAAAGTATTTAATAGAAGTAGGAGAAAGTGGCCATCTTTGATTAGGTTGCTACTGATTGAATAAAAATGCCTACTTTCGTCAGGTCCGATATTTACGGAATTTTAACGTCTTCTAGCCTCTATTAAATATTTTACGCAAATAGGTCACAAATGAGTTAGTAAAGCAAAATCAATTAATTATTAGTAATTTCTCGACGGTGTTACCGTTAATATAATTTATGTCGGAAATAATTACCAAGTATATAATCCCCAAAACAGTCTTTTATGGTAAACAACTGATGATCCCTAAAACAACATTGACTGTTTTGAATTCGTGAAATCAAACTGGTTTTACCTAATAACCTACTGACACAATAATTTTCCAACGAAGGACTAAAATCTTTTTTTATATATAATTTTAAAGGTTAAAAAATTTTCTAAACTAATATATATATATATATATATATATATATATATATATATATATATATATATATATATATATATATATATATATAGACATTAATATCACAAATATGGGCACACCTATACGACGTATAGCCTATACATCTCCTAATTCAAAACTTGTTTGTTTTTTTAATATATATTAAAAATATTAGTTTTATTAAAAGTAGAAATAAATTAACTAGGTGTTCTTGTATGAAGCTTTTATTAACACGATATACAGTTAGAGTCAAGTGTACTTTAAAAAGTGCACGATCACAGAAGTCTTTTGCTTGTATTCCTACGCTGAGTATGTATAGGCGTGGTCATCCTAAAGGTTTTCGGTAGTCACGGCATAATAAAGTAGTTCATATTTTCAGATCATATTTTAAAAATAAAGAAATTAAAATAATAAATTTCAAAAGTTTTATTTGGGGAGGAAGGCACATCCCGATTAAAAACAAAATAATTACAATGAAAAGAGAAAAAATAGCTTATTGTGCAATTTAACAGTGTTCAGCTCACTTTTACGTAAATACTCGCCTGTCCCGGTCGAATTTCCGAATAAATATTATAAAAATGATTATTATTTTTACCTAAAGATGAATCGAAAAATCAAATAACACAGGGGAGAAGCATCGGTTCATTTTTTATTTATTTTTTTTTTTATCAATAATAATTGTATGTTAAAATATATTATTATTAAAATATTCAATAAAAATACCAAGTTGTTAACTGTAGGGTAAGAAATTGAAATCGGTACTTAAAATGTGGGTATGTTTTACAAAACAAAAACGAGTGAAAAAATAAATATACACTAAGTAAATGTTGCTAAAAGCAAGATATGTTACTCTTCTACCTACATGGATAATTTTAACTTATTTTAAAGTTTTTATTTACTTTGAAAAAATTAGTGTCTAGTCTGACTTAGAACAACAAAAGTGGCGGTTTCTTTACAGCCATTTGAGCCCTTGATAATGGATCGAAAATCGAAAATTAAACGAAATTTTCGCTCGACAGGTGACATTTATTGGATGGGTTTTGCCTTTAATATTGTAATTGTATATTTATTTTTCCATCCTCTTTTTTTTTGTTGGCTATTGTAAAAAGTACACCAAAAAATTTACACTAGTGCTTAGAGTGCTTGACGCGTAGATTAAAATAATGTTATTTTTAAGCTTTCAGCTTGAAGATGGCTGACATTGAAACACGAATAGAAATAATAACTTAATGACCAAACAAATTATAAATTGGTACCAAATTACTTAAAATAACTAACGATTGGTGGCTTTTTAGATACAAAGGAAACATTGTTTTGAAAAATATTAAAATATTCTATTAACAGAATAGTTGACTTTTAGCTGCTTACATTTCCCTTGTTTATTTATTTATTTATTTATTTATTTATTTATTCTTGTATTTTCCCTCCAAGTGGAGATAATTCCTTATATAACAATGATAATTTATGACATTGAATGCTAAGACTATATTAGTTATCTCCCCTGTGGGCATGCTATTTTTTCTCGGGCCTATGTTTTTTTTTTTTTTTTTTTTGCAGATTTAAATTTTAAATTCGACTTTCAAATCTATAAAATTGGTGAAAGCATTTAGTTTTTTCTCAAGCTAATACTTTTTAAAATTTATTATTATATTTTCTTTAAATATGCTTAATTTCGTTACGTTTATATTAGATCCTTAAAAAGTTTAAAACCAAGACGAACCATATTCGCCTGTTTTAAAACCGTTTAATAACTTAAATAGAAGATAATTTAATATTACATTTAAAAAAAAAAATTTAATTAATTATTTGTTTCTTTTATTTAAAACTTATCTAATTTAGAGAAAAAGTGAAAAAAATATTGCCATTCAAACTATTTTATAACTGGTAACGTTGTTTATGCAGATAAAATAACGGAAAATATCATTGAACAGTCACATGAATTACATAAAATATATTTTTATTTAGAAAAAATAATAAACGATAACGACTAAAAATAAAATAAAACCGAAAAAAAAATAAAATTTGGTTCTTTGGACCACAGTAACGCGGGTGCTTATTCAGATTGACACTTATGGTGGCAGTTAAAAGTAAGAAAAGTCTGTTACCACTACCAGTCACGGAACGAAGATGAAATATTCCGAAAACAACCTAATATGATCAAGTAGTTATTTTTTATTCAAGAAAATCAAGTTTTACGACTAAGCAGGTCGTAATGTTTCGTCCGCCATGATTAAATCCGATGAGATAAAACTGGGAGATAACTTAAATCGAAGTTCAGAAGTGTAAACTCAGCCGTATGTTCAATAGTTTAGTAGTAACATCGCTAAAAATGGTAAATTTCGATTTTCTTAGTTAAAAAAAAAACTTGCTCGATTTACGTAATTTTTGGAATTTTATAACGAGTACGTACATCATACAGACTTTTATGTATTTTCTTTACTTTTAATTAATGTTTTAGAAAATTAATGCCTTTTATGCTGTTTTAGAAAGCGCACAAGTGAACTACATTACTTTACTTTCGTTTTTAAACTTTAATTTAAGCCAAAAATTATTTCAAATATGTTCCGAATTCGGAAAACACTAAACAAGTCGGCCATTTAAAACTATTAGCAGATTTTTAAAATGGCCATTACTTTCTTCCGTTTCAAATTTTAGCGAGATTAAACTGAAATTGCTAATTAAAAATAGTTTTGCTTGTATTATAGTTTACAGATTAAACAGAGTGGTTGATTGTGAATTTTCGAACGTCTCCTGGCCTTAACAACGAACCGCAAATACTATCATTACGTTTGTTTATTTTTTTAATCATAATAATGTTAATTATTTTGTGACGCAAATAACAATGAAGTAGATTGTGATGGTTTAAACAAAATAAGAACTATTTTGCACGATCTTAATTTTTATTCATACATAATATCAGATGAGAATCCTCGAGTGGCTTTTAATACTGATAAACGATGATTCATGAGTAAAAACAATAAATAATATAAAATAAAACAATAAATAATTTTAAAAAATGTCGGCCATATTGTCAACAGAATCTTCTCCTTGCGGCAAAGGGAGAGAAGTAAGGGGAGATAATATCAGTCAAGAGGAGACAACCTTTAGAAATAAGAGGGTAACCTCAACGGTTGTGAAAGCTTTTCTAGTCGCGAGAAGATTATTCTATGATAATTATAATGATTAATTGCATATATATTTGCTTCTAGTATAATGGCAAGCAAATTTCTTAAGGTAAAAAAGAAAAATACATTTCTTTTAACCTAGATTTCAGGAGGGAATTTGATGACCTTAAATATTTATACAAAAATTTAGACTTTTGAATTCGTTGTGAATGATAAAATGTTTTAAAATATTTATTTGCACAAAATATAAGAATACATAATGAACAAAATGGACGAATTAAGCACAAGTCCATGCAAATAAAATAATATAAAATAAAATAAAATATTTTATATCATTTTCTTTTATTTTGGAACTTGTTTTGAACACTTTTTTTAAATAGTTTTCTAATCTCATTTTCTGCACTTTCAGGTCGCTTTATTTTATTTTTATCTATTTATATATGTATTTCCGTATTCACTATTTTCTGTTTCTATTTCCTCTCCTGCTTTCTCCATGTTCTCATCTATCTTCCATATTCTTTGCTTTCTTAATGATTCCCAATCTTTCATAGTGGCATAATATATATATATATATATATATATATATATATATATATATATATATATATATATATATATATATATATATATATATATATATATATATATATATATTATGCTATTACCTACATGTATATTATCCTTCCACTCATTTCTAATCTTAAGCCAGTTCTTCTATATTTGCATTTTGTATAATTCTGGCCCTTCTCCTTTTCTGATGAGTAGCATTTAGCTTCGAAATGCCATGGCCTAAAGTGTTCTTTCTTAATTTTCTCTTTACTTTTCCTTATTGTTCTGAAGATATCACACAAAGTTATCTATAGCTTTTATTCTTCATCTTTCATTTTATATATATTTATAAAAAATCACCTTTTTTCATCTGCCCTTCTCAACGCCAGCTTTCCATTTATTGTATTGTAATAGCTTTCCAATACTTCCCCATATGCATATCACACACAATGCTTCAAGTAAACTATATCTCCTTAATAAGTTGTCATTTTCTTGCATCGATGCTTATTGTTAAACTTAAACTAACATTGAATATTAATTAATCATAATTTTTTAGTTATTTGCTTTATAAATATTAAAATCACATATCAACAACCACCTACATAAGATAAATTTATAAAATTATTAATACTTTTTTTCTTCTCTTGCATGAACATACGTTTTTCATTCTGCTTTATAGTCGAGATACAATGAGGATTTTACGGATCTCATAAAAAAGTTGTGTTTAACTTATACTTAACCATTCTTTCATTAATGGCATTTTTCATATCGATAGACACTTCATCTTAAGAATTACAAATATTTTTTTTGTTTCTGAATTTTTAAAATGTGATTTGATAATACGTATTATTTGGACTAGTGCTCTCATCTTTAGTCTTATTTGCAAGGATCCATGGCATAGAGCAGCGGTTGTCAACTGGGGGCGAATCGCCCCCTAGTGGGTGAAAATCAAATTTTGGGAGGCGATTTTCAATCAATTTTATCTGTGAAAAATTTTGACATTTTTGCGAGTAAATTTTTTTAATTTTTTGAAATTATAAACGCGTAGCTAAACTATTAGTGCGAAATTTTTGTCACGTGACCTATGAATTGCTCTCTTATAAATGAATTGTCAGTTTTGAATATTCAATTTATTTCAGTAAATCCGATTCTCCAGTGACATTGTCTTACAAGTGTTTACAATTTTCATTCGCTCTGTTATATTACAGATTCGTTCATATTTACATAAACAAAACACTAACTCAATATCCGGAACTAATGTCGGACGGCGACACACTGATTTGTAAACTTATTTAATGCAATAGTTGTATTCCTACAAACAGAGGGACAGTCAGACTTAGCTATCGAAATTCAAGCTCAAAAGAAAAATATACACTATCTTAGTTGGATCTTCCATAAGTTAAATGAAGTCTCTCTTCTGCTTCAAGGAAAAATGATAACCCTGATAGACTGTAAACGGGTGATGAGAGCTTTTGTTGAAAAACTTAATATGTTTCAAATTAATTTAAAACGAAGGCAATTTGATAATATACCCGAACTAGCGGAAATCGACTTATGTGAAAATGACATTGTTATTTATTGTAACCATCTGTCAGCCATGAAAAATGATCTAGAAATCAGATTTTCCGATTTATTTGACTTCACTATTGAGCCATGGATGATTGACCCATTCGATTGTGATCCTCTCAGTGCACACGAAAATATCCAGGAGGAAATCATCAAGATAAAATGCAATGATGAATTGCAAATCAAGTTCAAAAGAGAAACTTTGTGTGCATTTTGGCAATCAAACACTGTAAAATCACTGTATCCAAATTTGTGGTCACAAATGTCGAAAATCCTTTTGTGTTTCCCAACATCATATCTTGTCGAAACTGGATTCAGCGCTGTGAATCACATTTTACAGAAAGAACGAAACAGATTTGACATTATTTTTCATGGAGATATTCGTATCTGCTTCAGTAATATTAAACCTGACATTGAATTTTTAGCGAAACATCACCAATCTCAGGGCTCACACTAGTTAGACTCTCTACATTTCTTGTAAATTTGCAATAAAATTATTTTTAATTAATTTGTTTTCCATTTGCACGTACAAAATGTTTCTAGTGTTGGTTAGTCATAATTACAATATTTGTTATTATTTATTCTTGGAGGCGATTATGAATTAACTTAAGTCAAAAATAGCTTTTGGGGGCGATAGCCAGGAAAAGGTTGAGATGTATGTACATTCATCTAACAATTTAATGGAACAAAACATACCGTAAAAATTGAGTATAACTTAAAAATCCTATCTACAAAATAGCACGGCCCGTATCCTGCATAAGTACCAAAACCACACACACACACACACACACACACACACACACACACACACACACACACACACACACACACACACATTCATTCATTCCATTACGTGAATTTACAAAAACAAAAACACAAAAAACAGTTAGCGTTAATCAAGTTTTCATTATTATAATTGTTGTAAAATACTTTATTTGCATTAAATTAGTTTTCATTTAAAAATAAAGTTTAATTATATAATATTTATTTGTTTATTAAAAGCTCAAAAAATTATATTGAGAAATAGAATATTGTTTTATGACCAAAAATTATAAGGGGGTCCACCAAGAAAAAAAAAGAAGGGAAAAGGGGTCCATGGGTCAAAAAAGGTTGAGAACCGCTGGCATAGAGGATAAAGTAATTAGTAAAATTCAATTGTAATTACACTCTTCGGAAGGATGAAGGTTCAATCCTCAGTGTGGACGACACTTAAAATACAATTGTGAATTACATGAAACTTCCACCTAGTCATGACTAAAGAATTGACCTTTGAGTTCTCTAGCAAACTGCTCAGCCAATTTTTGGTCTAAGCATTTGAAATTTTACATAAAGGGTATTCAGACAGGCGGCAAGCATTTTAATTAGTTTTGGGGCGAAAATTTGGCTGCTAAAAGGTCAAAGTTGAAAGAGTTGACCTTCGCAGATTCTACCAAATTCCTCTGCCAATTTTCGGTCTAAAGGATTGAAATTTTAGATGTAGGTAACTTGGACATGAGTAAAACTTTTAATTTTGATATGACACCAAAATAATAAATGTTAAGGGGTTAAAATTGGGGTCAAAGTTAAAAAAAAAAAAATTACCTCTGCGGTCTCTACGAAATTACACAGACAATTTTTAGTTTAAACATTTGAAATAATGTAGTATTCACACGTAGGGCAAGTTATGAACAGTACATGGGGCCTGAGCAAAGCCAGGCTGAACTGCTAGTATATATATATATATATATAAATATATATATATATATATATATATATATATATATATATATGTATATATGTATATATATATATATAAAGCAAATAATTATAAAACATGTTAAAAACACTTTGAAAAAGAGTTAAAAAAATTTAATCTGAACAGGAAACACTTAATAAGTGGATAGTCCTTAATCCACGGAGTTTCGAAGAAATACTTTCTTTCTCATCAGAGGGTAGGAATTAGCAAAATGCGGGATCGGATTTTGCATACAAAAGTATTTGATGAAACTGCAAGTAAGCCAAAGATCTTACTTGATAACAAAAAGTGAAGCAGAGGGAATATGGTGAAGAAAAAAGTGCATTCACGTGAATGAAAAGGAAAGTATTTCTTCGAAACTCCGCAGATTAAGGACTATCCACTCATTAAGTGTTTCCTTTTCTGCTCTTATTATAAGCTCTATCTCTTATTTGGTTTTATCGAGCTTTTACATCTGGTTGAGATTACTTTATAAATATCAATTCTTTAATATTTATAATATACTTTGGTTTTACCATTTTGGATCATTTTGGTAAATTTAATTGTAATTTTTATTTTATATATATACCAGCATGGGTGCCCGGCGTTGCCCGGGTGTTTAGAGGTGTATGCTGAGCAAAAAAAAAAAGGGGGTAATTTTTTAAACTTTGACCCCTATTATGACCCCTGAAAATTTATTGTTTTGGCCTCAAATCAAGTTATTACGTTAGATCCATGTCCACGGAACCTATATCTAAAATTTCAAGGGTGTAGACCCAAAATTGTCGGAGGAGTTTGGTAGAGTTCTTAAAGGTCAAATCGTTGAAATTTGACCCCTTAACAGCCAAATTTCTGGCTGACACCCGTCACATCGATTTTCCCAAATCTCAGTACCCGGTATTTCAAATTTCGAGTCTATAGACTAAACATTGACAGAGTTATTGCGTAGGGAAATGTACACAGACAGACAGACACACAGACAGACAGACAGACAGACAGACACACAGACAGACACACAGACAAACAGGTTCACTTTTATAGATATATAGATATATATATACATCCAACATCCATATATATATATATATATATATATATATATATATATAATACAATCAAGTTATCAAAGAGTAAATCTTTAACAAAGCAAAACTTATCAAGACAAAAAAAGCTCCACACTATTAAGAGGAGCAAACAATAATATTAAATGAAAGATGAAATTTCATTTAATCTATAATATAAAGCTGAACGTCTGTGTGTGTGTGTGTGTGTGTGTGTGTGTGTGTGTGTGTGTGTGTGTGTGTGTGTGTGTGTGGTCACGAATAGGCTCCTATATGGTTGACTATTTTAAAAAACTCATTACATATAATGATAGAAGATGTATTGTTGATCAGGAATGGGTATGTTTGATCTGGCAGAACGGTGGTTCATAAAAATTGTGGGGTCTGTGTTTGCACCTGGCCCCCAAAGTATGGAAATAAAAAATGAAAGAAAAAAAAACGTTTACAAGGGTTTTTAATATAGATGTACATAAGAATACTTTGATAAGTATGTTTCAACTTAAAGAGGGATGGTATAATAAAATTGTGGGGTTTGCATTCGCGCCTGTACTCCATGGAAATATGGCACAAACTTTAACAAAGACTTTTCATATCTATTTGCGTAAGTATACTTTGATAATTATGTTTCAGTTTGAAGAAATATGGTATAATAAAATTATTGGGTGTTCGTTCGCGCCTGACCTCCATAGAATGTAAATATATCACAAAGTTTAACAAGGTTTTTTAAAAGGAGTGAGGGTCCACAATAACACCTTAACTTTAATCTTAATTCACGTTAGCTTTTATTTATTTTTTTGAGTTGAATCATATTGTGTCGAATAAATTCACCTCATAAATTTACGTTCTTATTAAAGTGAAAGGCAAAAAAAAAGTCGGAACTTTAGACAATTCTCGACACAAATTTTGCATAATTCTGTTTTTTTCCTTCTCCACTTGCATGTGGCACTCTTTCGAAAATAGATAAATAATAAAAAATAAGAACGTTATTTGTTATCGTGTCAAAAGAAGGAAAAAATCCTGCTCACATGATTACGTGTCTTTTTAAAAACATTTACATAACCTTTTTATTTTTATATCTGTTTAAGCTTTTTTTTTGTCAGTGTACTAGAAGGAATTCAGGTGATTACAACCCTTTCTGCATGTTCTTTACATTACAATAGTACAACCCTGAATCCAACGGTGCAATACTACACCGTTCAGTACTATAAAACTGAAACAAAGCTGTTCTGCTTGAAAAGGGCGCCATTTTCTTCTTATATCGATTCTTTGCTTTAAAAAACTAAAGTAATTACGTGTTTACTTTTTTAATATCCCATTTTGCTGTTTTGGATTATTTTACTAAAATAAGTAAAGCTTCATTATTTTTCAAAACTGTTTTTGTTTCTTTGTTTTTTGATATGTCGTCGATATTATTTAGTAAGAGTGTTTAGCAAGAAAAGCCAACAAACGACTACCCCAAAAAATAAATATACAACAAATAAATGTTACCATAGTCAATAAAAATTCAGTTAATGTTTTTTTTTTTTTTTGAAATAGTTTTCAATGCTTTTTACTTGAAATAATTTCAGCGAATCAAAATTAAAATTTGAGGTGATAACTACTTAAATGAATTTTTATATAAACTACACATGCCATAATCGAATATTCCTCAAGCACAAAATAACGGAAAACATTAAAATATGTTTATAAATATTCCTTATGTTGGCGGAACTCTCTTAAATTGTTAACACAGGATGTTCAGGTGCCCCTCCTGCAAATCGAAAACGGGGCTCTCCATTTCAAAGTCACTGCCATTTTGATTTCTTTTTAAACCGGTTTGTGAATTAAAAAAAAAAAAAATTTTTTTACAAACTACTAAAAATACAAACCAATGAACTTTTCTACCATAAAAGTAACTTTTATTGAGTATGGTAACATTTACTTTTTGTATATTTATATTATTATATATATAACATTTTCTCTTTTAAGGAAACCTCATTTTGTTGGTCACTCTTGGCTACGAATAGAAACAAAGTTGATATAAAAAAATATATTTTCACGAAAATTATCTTTACTTTCATCATATTTTGCTTAGGGTAAAATTTTTGAGTATCAAAACCTATCTCTTTACAAACCCCTCCTTTTCATAACCTATCATACTTTCATCAATCACAGTTCATTTTCTATAGGCTGTTTTTGAACCTAGTCAACGACGGGTACTTCTGCTAGTATTATATATATATATATATATATATATTAGACTACCTGTGATCCGTTGGGTCAGTATGTTATAATAGCTATGGAATTCATGTATGAGCGTGACACTCGTGACGTAAAAAATAGTTTTTTTTTGTGACATAACAGAAACATTTCTATGAAAGTATATTAAAATGAAAAAAGAATATAGATAGATTTCTATGAGTCGTTCTGTTTATTATAATTGATTATTTTTGAAGAAAAAGTTTACAGTTACTGAATTATAAGTGGTCGGCCATACTTATAGATAAATGTGTACTTATTATAGTTAAATTCAAATTTTGATATATCTGCTTTTTTTTTGCTTTTCATTTCCATCGTTCATTTCTGTATTACGTTTAAGTTATTTTAAACCCACTCTTCCCATGTTAAATAATAATTTCGAAATAATAACGTTAATATTTCAGTGCGCAGGTTATGCGCGCATGCATAACCAGATGTCGTGAACCTGAAAGTGGGTTACATACATCGTTACAAGGTCATTTGAGTTTTATAATTATATAGATTATATATATATATATATATACATATATATATTATATATTATATATATATATACATTATATATATATATTATATATATATATTATATATATGTACATTATATATATATTATATATATTATATATATATGTACATTATATATATATTATATATATATGTACATTATATATATATATATATATATATATATATATATATATATATATATATATATATATATATATTAAAGCTTTATAGTTATTATTATCACTATCATTATCATTCATATTTCTATTATTTTGATGTTTGGTGCAACTGATGTAGGTGTAGTGAATATATGTCTCTTTCTTGTAATGTATAAATCTTAAACCCTTATAAAAACGGGTAAGAGGTTAATGTGTTCACTGAATCTCTCTTTGTGACCTTAGTGAAAGACGTTGTAGAGGAGCCGATTTGGAATATGCATATGCAAAAAAGTTTGAGTATGATCATAATTTTAAGTTGTCTCTGAAATGATCGTATATTGGATCATTGTTGACTAAATTCTGGGAACACTATCAATAAATAAGTAATGCTATAAAACAATTTCTTTGTGCATTTCTAGTCATTCTGTCCGTCTGTCTGTCTGTCTGTCTGTCTCTCTCTCTCTCTCTCTCTCTCTCTATATATATATATATATATATATATATACATATATATATATATATACGCACACACATACATGCACACACACAAATCTGACTTTATATATAGAGAGATTAACACTTCTGCCTGGTTATGGCTGACAAAATAAGAACAATCTGCCTCCGTGGACTAAATAAGAGGTTCGGGTTTGAGTTTACTTGTGAGTTTCTGAGTGCGACAGTTTAAAAAAAGCATTTGATCATCAGAGATTACATCATTGGGAAAAAATGACAACCAAGTTGAGAATAGTAGTTAAAATAATACAAATTACTTACTTTCTTTATTTTTTTTATTTTTTAATTTCACGATTTGGTTCCTTGATATTAGATAATATTTAATGGCCGTTTTCAAATCTAACATGAACAGATTCTCATCATAATTCGCCTTCATAAGTAATCAAACTTAGTTCATTTCAATAGAAAAAATCATTTTCAATTCTCTCTTAATAAATTTCTTAATCTTTTAACCTTATCCTTATCCTTGAATGGCCTTTGACCTTGATAGGTAGTGACTCATTAGTAAACATATATATTTATCAGACAAGAACAAATACATATACACATATACACACATATATATACACACACATATACACCTGCATAAACCTTCAAATTAAATCATATATAAAATCTTCAATGCATTAGCTTTAAAGATCAGTCTTCAGCTTTCAAAAACCAGCAACTCAATATTTAATGCAATAGTTAGGTTAAATATAATAGATTTGTAAATACTTTTCAATATAAATGTATTATAATTAACTCTATTGATGGTATATTAAACTGCTGCTTTATAATCTTCTTCTTCTTCTTCTTCTTCTTCTTCTTCTTCTTCTTCTTCTTCTTCTTCTTTATGGAAATCACTCCAGACAAGCTACTTGATGTAAGGAGCTAAAAAGGGTGAAAGATGACCATTGCAAAGACAAGAGATGCCTTTACTCTGGAAAGGACCCAGGCTATAGATAGGAGGAAAATAACCATCAGAAAGAGTTACAGAAGCTTTGGAAATAAACTACTGGAATACAGGGGGCCGACAATATTTTTCGGACACTTTCAAAAAAGTACTTCAAGGTGGTTACTAGTGCCAAAAACGTTTGTGATTGTAAGTACATAGTTGAGAAGTGAACATCCACTGCAAGTGTAATCATTTTTTTTTAGTTTGACTTTGATAATTTTAGTTTTTTGTGATTTTTGCAGGCCACTATTTTTCGGACATGACAAAAAATCCTATTTTATTAAGAGCTGTGTTCATGTATATGTTGCTGTATGCAAATTTTCTGCTTGTACACTTAGCTGTCATCATTAGAATCAATTATCTGTTCTATTCTACTGGCATTAAGTTTAATGAGGTAAAATGCATTCAAAAGAAGTCGTTTGTTTGGCACGGAAGAAGCGAGAAGATGGCCTCAGCATCAGAAGGATCGCCATGGATTTGAAGCTGTCGAAATCAACGGTCGAATACATGCTGAAGACAAACTCCGAGCTGAAAAAGAAGAGAGAACAGAAAAGATCAATTGGCAAGAGGACTGAAAGGAGAATGAAGAGGACTGTGACATGGCTTTTGACATCTGGAGAAAAAGTTACAGCAAGAAAAATGAAGGAGAAATGTGAATTGGATGTAAACATCTGTACAGTACTAAGAACATTGCATAGGATTGGTTTGCAGTATGCAAAGGCTAAGAAAAAAATTACACTAACAAAAAAACACAAAGGAGCAAGACTGGAGAGTGTTAAAAGGTGGTTAATAAAGCATGTTGACTTTAAGAAGGTTATATTTATTGATGAGAAGCGTTTCAAGTTTGATGAACCTGAAATAATGAAAGAGGCTCAACTATGGAAACGAATACTAGATACCAAAAAACAACTAATAGAAACACGTAGAGATGTTATTGCGCATATGTTTGATCATTATGAAGAGCGATTGATAAAAGTTAATGAGAAGAAAGGTGATATTACAAACTATTAACAACTATTTCAACAATGTCTGAAAAATAATGTTGCGTGTGTTTTGTAAAAAATGATGAAAATTAAATATTTTTCCTTACCTGATCGATTTTCTTCCATTTTTATTGCAGGTATTGTCTTTATATGTTTATGCTATTCTATTGAAAGAATTTCGTCACTCTATGGTACTCGGAAAGTTGAATACTAAAGTGTCCAAAAAATATTGTTGGGCCCTTGTAGAAAGAGGTATGAAAACAGCAAATTAAAAGTTAAGTACTAAAAGTGTCTGTTTCAGATAGTTTGTCATTATTTATTCATTTATTTATTTATTGTTATGAAAATCGTTCTACACAAGGTATGAAGCCACTTGATGTAAAGTGCTAACAAGAATAAAAAATAATTATCAGTAGCGGAATCGAAAAAATCGGAACTTCTTGCATTAATGAAATTAGAAAAGTCTATTTTCCAATTTCAAAAATTGACTTGTGTAATTTTTTTGTTTTTGTTTTCTTGCTTAAAATTTAATTTTCCATTGCTAGTATTAAAAAATGTTTTGTAAGCATATATATGAAAAAAAAACATGCATTCTACATAAAAAATAAATCTTTGTCACAAAAATCCGCACATGTTTGTCATTTCATATTTGTTTACAGAGGCCATGTGCATGTGCGAAGGTTAAGTTCAAACTGGTGTCGATCAAAATCTATCCTTTTGTTTTTCCCAATCGATTGGGGTCCTTATTCTTGTCTTGATCCATATTCATTGTTTTTACACTATGAGTAAAACAAAAATCTATATATTATAATAATGAATTTGATAAACAGGAAGAAATGGCACGGTAAAAATGCAGAGTGTTACAGGCTGGATGATCACCCCTGGTTAGAATCTTTGACTCTAAAATGGCGCTTAACCTTACGTTCTCGTAACACAGAATAAAAATAAAAGAAAAAGATTTAAAGTGAGTCAGGTGCACCTTTGCTCCCTGGAATGACACGTTGTCTGAGATTCATGAATAACTCATTTAATCTTAAACGCATAGCAAGAATGACAACACATGGATAAAATATCATAAGGGTTTTATTAAACATATGAATAAAATTTAATGTAGCGCCTCAATTGGTTGGGGTGAGGTCGAGCAAACGAGAAATTAAGCAAAAAAAAATAATAAAATCAACCAAAACAAAAAAAAAGGATAAAGTGAAAACATGAATGTCGTCCTGGAATAGCAGTTAAAAACTATATATATATAAACATGGATGGCGGCAGGGTTGGATTTGGGAGCTGGGGTATTAGAAATGGGGTACTTAACTGCCGATAGGATATGTTGCATGGCCAGTGTAGCTTCTCTCTTTCGTGCTTTTTATTTTATTTTATTTTTTTATTTTTATTTTTTTTCTATTATTTTTAAAAGTCTGTGAATGCAGATACATTGCCTTTGGCAGGCTTTTTCCAACTCGTCGACATTATCTCATCGACCCAAAACTTGTACGTGATGGGCATTGTTTACATCGTTCCACGTGGATATCATTTCCACATCGATTTACTTTTTTCTGGTGGTTAAATATTAAGTTTCTTTTCATGGGGGTTTGAGTTAGCCAGCAAAAGAAAGATTTCATTTTATCCTTGGAACAGTATGGAGATGATTCGTCCATCATATCTGGTCACTGATTCCTTCCATTGCTTTATGGCATGGCGGCGCGTGGAATTTTTCTATCTGCTCCCTCGTGGTGTCGACTCCAAAAGGACAGTTTGTTTTTTTTTCATTTCTCCTGCTAAGAGATTTTTCTCCTCTCTCTCTTCCTTCTTTTCTCATTGCTGCTACTACTTCTTGTCGCCTTGGGTTTTACACAATGAGAGAGAGGAGTGAACAAAGTGGAAGAAAAAGGCAGAGTGTTAAAGGTGGTAATAGAGTTCTCGTTGCTAGCGCTGTTGTGTGTGAGGGAGGAGGTGCTTAGTAGGGGTCTACGTTTGATTTGGAGAAGGAGGAAGGGGGGTCGCTACTCACAGATATTTATTCATTTATTTATTTATGTAAAATGTTTTTGACTCCTAATGGGGGTATGAGGCGAATGGATTCGCCAATCATTTTTATAACCAACGGCTGTGCTAAACAACCAATGAAAATGTCCCAAAATTATTATAAAAATTGTCAAATTTTGGATTCAATCAGTTCGCCATTTACTACATCGCGGACCGCATTTAATTCTTGGCCGTCATCTTGGTTATTGATCTGAACTATGCCGCCATCTTGGTTACTGATCTGAACTACGCCGCCATCTTTGTTCAACACAATATCTCAGAACTTAAGAGGTTAACTATGCCACGTACCGCATTTGATACTTGGCCGCCATCTTGGTTACTGATCTGAACTACGCCGCCATCTTTGTTCAACACAATGTCTCAAAACTTAACAATTACACTTTTCTTTCGTTTCTTTTCCCCTCTCCCCCCTATATCATTACAATAATTAAATGAATAAATAGGACAAAAATGGCACACGTGAAAAATGTAGGTGAAAATCTTACGAGTTTGTCATATCACTTTTTTCAAGCAATTATGAAAAACAATAAAGAATACAGGATGGAACAATAAAGAAAACAACACTATAGCTTCATTTTAAAACTCAATTCAGGTAACTTGATTATGTAGTAGAGCTGACATCTATTCAATGTAGCCACCTTCAGCCTCAATCATCAGGTACAGAACTGGGAGCATGCTTTTCCATAAGCTCCAGTGGGATCTCGGTGAATACTTGGTGGATGGCAATGATCAGGCTGGCTTCGGTATTGGGGAGGTCATGTTGGTGATGTTCTCGACATATGGCCAAGCAAAGTAGTCCAGCTGGTTCAGGTCAGGGAGGAAGGGGTCCAGTGAGAGAAGGGTACAAAGTCATAGCATTCCTTCTGAAGCCAAGCCTGGGTCTCTTGGGACTTGTGGACCAGCGCCGAGTTCTGCTGCCGCATCCAGGGTCCCAGCAGCCACCTGATTGCACCAGGGGATTGCCACACTCTTCAGCACATCCAGGTACACTTTGGTGTTGATTTTAAAGCCGACTTCGAAGATGTGAGGTGGCTTGAAACTACACCCAAGATCATAACCATGGCCGGAAATTTCATTGAGCTGTGCCCTCAAGCGTAGAACTATCCAGATTTGCATTTTGAGGGCGCTGGCAATGGTCCTGCTGTCATAACTTAGATCGGTAGAGAGCATGAGTTGTACAACGGCACATCTCCGATATCGCTCATTGAACATTGTGTCACTTTCAGATATGATTGAAGGCTCCTATCGCTCTTAGGATTTGTACACAATTGGGCAAACAGTAGATAGTCTGCAACAAAAAAAGAAAACCAATTTTCATCAAACGGAAATGGATTTATATTGTCTTTTCTAGGGCAACAATTTTATCATTCCGTCCTGTAGTTAGAATGTACAAAAGAATTGTTGTAATGTACACTCTCCATCCCAAGTTTATTTTTACTTTTGCAAAATACATGTTAAACAGGTTTTTAGAGTAATCCAAAAATTGGAAAAAAAAAAAAAAAAAAGAAATTCTCTAAACTGAAAATTTAGAAATTTGAAAAATTTACAATCAGGATCAATCGATAATTGAATAAAAAATTTAGAACAGAATCGGGAAAATATTGAAATTGTCCCATCACTACTTTTAACACATCACCCCCACCATCGATCGGAAAGCCGCCTAAAATGCTTTAATTTAATAGGTCACCACCCATTCATAGCTTCCACAACTATCTAGAGCATCTCCAAAACATTTCAAATTGGAAACATTCTTCAATCTTTTTCCAATTAAGTTGACTTCAATCTGAGGATTTTTAGCAGTCTTACATAAAGACTTATCTTTAATTCTAGCTTTTCTTCCTAAAAATCGAACCTTTTGCTCGGTATCATAACAAATTGTTTTTTCGCTGTAAAACAAAAACTACTTGATGAAATAAAGTGAAATTTTTTTTCGGATAACTTGATTCCATAATGAATATGTACAATTTAAACTTTTTTCGATATTTTCATTTTTTTAATGTCTTGATTAAACTGTACAAGTACCAAAAATTCAATTTTCTAATTAGCTTCCCAAATGATTGTCAGATTTTATCAATTATTTTTTTCACAGCAGTAACAGGATAAAATATTAATTATGGAAATATGTGCAGATATGAATTTGTCTGTTTTATTTTTCATTTTGCGAATATTAATGTGTCTGACTTTTGGAAATAAATATTACTTTTTCACAAATATTAATGTGTTGCTATTTGGACTTAGGGTTAGTGGGAGGTTTTGCTTGTGTAAGAAACAAATTATGAAATCACAATTTTTATAAAAAATTAAATTACAAATTTAAGATCACAATATCACCGAAGAAATTCAAATAAATATTTGCATAATAAAAATAACAACAAAAAATCAATGACGCGTGTGCATTATACTTCAATATCTAAAACTCAAAAATACATTTTAAGTAAAAACATTATACCTAATTACATGTCATGTCGAAATTAGTAAAAATTCCAAAAATGACAAAAAAAAAAAAAATGTTCAAATAGAAGATCTAAAAGTTTTAGGTCTTCTATTTGAGCATTTTTTTTAGATTAAAACAAATAAAAAAATCGTTATTATCGATGCATAATTTTCTACTTTGAAATAACGAAAGTTAAGTGAAAACAAGGGAAATAATTCAGTCGGTATTGACTGCAATAAAAGAAACATAAAACTGCATTTTTTGACAGATTTTTTTTTTTTTTCTTGTAATTGTAATGTTCTACTCGATCATTTTTCAGACTTGTTGAATTTATTTTTATTAATTTCGACAGGCAATTAGACAATAGTGATTTTTTTTTACTTAAAATGCGTTTTTGTATCCAATTACAATGCACAAGGATCACATCCACAAACCCCCAGAAAACAAATTAACAGTTGAAAAATAAAATTTTTTAAAAAATTGCAAAAATCAGACAACAAAATAATAAGTAGATTAATTCGCTGTATCATGAATGAAAAAAAAGAAACAAAATTAGTTGGTAATATTGGGAGTAAACCGCTTCAATATACCTACCCTTAATTAATGTTATTTAAATTATTTGTCACATTGATGTTATTTATATTTAATAATTCAAATGTTAAAAAACAAGCAAACAATGTAATTCATGAACGATTTATTTTAATCATTTGTTTTTTTTTCCAAATGATTAGCACAAGTCATTTACAGTATTGATGAATTACTTTTTACCATTAAGATTTAAGATATTCTGATAAGTCGTCAGAATTATTTTCAGTTTCAACAGGACTAAAACTTGTCCATATAGGTAGAAGAGTAATTTATCTTGCATTTGATAACATTTATTATGTTTGTTTTTTCACAACTTTTTCGAATCTATGCGTATGGTAAAACAAACCCACTTTAACTTTTAAAATCTATCTTAAAAAATATTTTTTTTTAATGTCTTTGTTACCACAAATAATTAAGAAAATTCCAATAAAGTGGGCATTCGTTTTAGGGAGTCGCCTTAGTGAGATTGTAGAATGTTGAATAAATATAGCATATTCTATGCAACAAATAATCAAAGGATTATAAAGATGAACAGTTACAAAAATATTTCAATAATTTAATGATAAAAAAATGTAAACATGTTTTTCTACTGATAAAGATTTCCTTGAAATAGTAGATGTATCTATAATATAAATCTCAAATGTCTGTTAGTGTGTGTGTATTTTTGTATGTCTTGCTAAAACTTTCGCAACCAACACTGACAAAATTGGGATCGTTTGAAAGCTCAGTCTCTCGGACGACAAATATCCAAAAATTGGCCAAAAACATTCATTCTTTCACCTCAAACCGGGCCATTTTTTACAAGAAAGGGTCACTTTTTTGTTGACATTTTTGCAAAGTCATCATACGCTTTGCAATGACTAGCCTTATTTCGAACGTCCCCAACGTTGTTTGTCATGGTGGGCGTGGATACTAAAGCATTTGCCTTTTTTTTCACTTCCTTTTCCTCTTAGCTTTACAGGTTCGGGCTTACTTGCCTGCTTACTACATTTCTTTTTTCTTTTTTTTTTGCGCTTGCAAGCTATTGCTATTTTCATTTTTTTAGGTTGTTTTTTTTTTTTTGTTTGAAACATTTTGTTTTAGGGCTCCATTGCTCAATACCCTTACCATAAAATTTCTCCACACCCGGGCAACGCCGGGTACCCCTGCTAGTTATTTATAAGTAATCATTTTAAATTTAAAATATCAGTACACAAAAAAAAAAAAAAATGGTTAAATGTTACTTTTTTGATTAAATAAAATTTACACACACATATACAAAATAAAATACAGGAGTCATCATTATCATCGCATCAAATACATATGATGACTTAACTAAAGAAAACAAAAATAATGATTTATTTTTATAGGCTTATTTATTTTTGTTTTACTGATAATAAAAAGGTTCAAAAGTATTTTGTTCGGTCGGTTTGGGAAAAGAAACGCTAAGACAAGGCATGAAACTACTTCATGTAAGTAGCTAAAAGAAAAAAAAAATACTGCATCAAAGTCAAAAACTTTCCAACGATAAGTATTAAATGGAATAGATTCTGACTCAGAAAACAACAGAAACATTGCTTTCGATAGAGCAACAGAAGAAAAATCTTATATGTAAAATCTAATAGATATTACATCAGAATTTTATATTATTTTGTACTCACTAAGAGTTCTCACACAGATAACCATTCAAGATTACTCTCTGATAATAACCTGCGATGTTTGGGTAACAACCAATCTTCCCAAATTTCCAGTACTTTCCACCTCTTTCAATAACTATTGCAAATGACTTTGCCTTATAATAACTGTCGCTTACCATTGATTCCTCACTAGGAACGATTATTAGTCTTCACTGGAATCCGGGTGACAATAAGCTTCCCCAAGGTCCAAGTACTCTTCGCACACATCCAGTTGAGGTCTGGTTAGTGCTTTTCTTCCTCAGACCTTTCATTCTCCTCGACTCTTCACGACTATTTTGTGTGGTATCAATCACGGCTGATACCCATTACTTTTTTTAATTTATTATTATTATTATTATTATTATTATTATTATTATAAATGTAAGTCATCTTCATCATATTTAGTTGAACATCTGCTTTATATGGTGACATATGTTGGACGGCTTTTAGAAATTGATTTTAAAACTTATCACTTGCCAGGTCTTTATTTATACGTCTTTCTTTAAAATTTATTTTTTATGGAAATCGCTCCAGATAAGGCATGAAGCCATTCTATGTAAGGAGCTAAAAAATAAAAATACTTCAATGTCAAAAACTTGCTAATGATAAGCGTTAGATGGAATAGATTGCTGACCCAAAAACCAGCAATTCTCCCCTCTTCATCAGAAACATTGCTCCTGGAATGTGAGGACTGAAGGACAAAATAAGGGAATCAAGAGTTACACAGATGCATAAACTCTTTTAAATTCTGACATCTATACGAACATCAGACCGAAGATGCTGATTCCAAATTTGCAGTTAGTTTGGCTCTTCAGATTGTGGATGATTAGAAATTGATGTGCAAGACAAAAGAGCATCAGAAAGAGCTGATATAAGCTACTCCTTTTTCTCTCTTTCTTTGGCAAGCTTACTCTTTCTTCTTCTTTTCTTTTCGCTTCTTTCATGGCAGTCTAGCGTCGGATATGTTTTTTTTTTGTTTTTTTTTGCATTTAGATGCCATTAGGATGAATGCTAAAAAGCAAATAGTTTAAACTGATAACTTTTTTCTTTCTTTGCTTCATTTAGATTTGATCTCTTTGTTACTTCCAAAAGCAAGTAAGTTTTCACATGAACGTGTTAACTCAAAGTATTTTCAAACAATGAAAATCATTTCAAACTCCAAAAGTAACAAGTCTATGTCAAAATAACAGGCTGATACAAACTTAAAAACTTGTATAAAACAGTGGCTTGGTGAACTGAAATCAGAGTCCTTCCATCCTGACACCTGCCTCGACTCTAAACGTCAACAAATCGTTTAAATGTGCTACCATAGACTAGTGGGGATGCCCGAGGATGCCCGGGTGTTTGGAGGTGTGTGCTGAGCTGAAAAAAAAAAGTAGTAGTAGGTAGGCAGGTTCGAACTCATGACAGAAGGCAGTAAAGAAAGTAAAAGAAAACTGACATCTTACCACTATGCTATGATGCAACAGGAAATGAAAGACGTTCAAATTTAGCGATGACAATCAAAAAGTTGACTTGCAGAACTGAATAGTTAAGTGTGTTCACTTAACTCTGGCTGTAGGCCAATTTCTGCCGTATCTGTTTTCCCATGATGTTGAGGAAAACCAGCTCCCCCCTAAAAGGGAGAGCTCTAGCAGTGTCCAAATGAATATACTCATCTTGGTTGTTATTTTCACATTTCAGTCGGCATAACCTCTGACCTTCTTCAGGTGCATCTTTTCAAGAATATTTATTTTTGCACAGAATTTCGAATCGAACCCTTTATTTAATCGATGGGAATAGATTGTTCTTGGTCTATCAGCCATTGTTAAGTAGAAGTGTTAATTAATTATTATATTGCCTCCCTGATAGCTGGAAAATCGTCAACTGGAAAATGGGGACTAAAAGACAATATAAGGGAAGCAAGAATTTTGCGATTACCGAAAGTAAATTGAACATCCACTTTCTACTCTCTTTAATAAGGAAACATATTCTGCCTGTCCAAGTCAATGTTATTCTCTCATCTAACCTCGTTAACTTATCACTCTGTTTATATAGTCAACAATTGCCCAGTATAATGGTTTTTGAGCATGAAGAATTTAGTAATCCAAACCCTAAATCTGTGAATTGCAAAGTAATTTCGGAATTCATTTGTACAGACGATGTAGAAAGAAGTCATTGTGAGCTTCAAAATTCTACTTTTTTTTCTTTTTTTTTTCTATCTATCAATCATTTATCGTTGGCTAGTTGTCTACCTTGAAGTGGTATTTTCTAGTTCCTTACATCAAGTGGCTTCATACTTTGTCTGGAGCAATTTCTGTTAAAATAAAAATTAGAACATGATCTTGTCAACACTAGTGTAACAGTCTGAACAATGTATTTGCAAACAACAAAGCAAAACCACACAAAAAATGAAACTTTAAACAAAATATTTTAATAAATATTTTGTTTAAAACAATTTAATAAATATTTAACCACACAAAAAATGGAACTTTAAACAAAATATTTTAATACATATTTTGTTTAAAATAATTTAATAAATATTTAACCACACAAAAATGAAATTTTAAACAAAATATTTTAATAAATAGTTTGTTTAAAATAATTTAATAAATATTTTGTTTAAAATAATTTTAATAAATATTTTGTTTAAAATGATTTAATAAATATTTAACCACATAAAAAATGAAACTTTAAACAAAATATTTTAATAAATATTTTGTTTGAATCAAAATATATTACAAAAAAAAAATATATATATTTATTCATAATTTTAATTTTATCAAGAAAAAGTTTTTCTATTTTCGTTTGTTTTTGTTTTTTTATTATTACATTTTCACCCCCAAACAAGGCACAGTGCTACTTTGATGTAGGGAGCTACTATCAGGGACATAAGTTGAAGGGATACTATGTAGGGAGTTGATCAGCAAGATGTCTGTTCACATTACACTTGAACTTCTGCATATCAGTACAGTTAGGGAAGCAGGAACCCAGAAGGGAATTCCAAAGTCTAGCATTTCTGGAGAAGAAACTATTGGAATAGAAGGCTTTCTTACCTCTAGGGATCTCTACTGTGTATGGATGGGAGTCTTCTGCTTGTCGGGGGTATTTATGTTGAGGGGATACAAGGGCTTGTAGTTCATCAGAGCATCCACTATTAAAATACTTGTAGAACAGGCAGAGGGATACAAATTTCGTCGATGGGACAGAGGCTGAATCTTAGATGATAGTTCAGGACCTATCAGGTTGGCGACTTTCTTTTGAACTCTGTCCAGGAGTGAGAGACTAGTAGCAGATGCACCAGCTCAAATGTGACAACAATACTCCATACATAGGCAAATGGTGGCCTTGTAGAGGTATAGGATACTTTCAGGCGGAAGTAACTTTCTAGCATTTTTGACCTAATCGAAGATGAATGACAATATTTTTTAATTTAAATTCCCCCATTCAAAACGTGATAGTTATTAAAATACAAAAACAAAATGAAGTTCTCTATTCCGATCTGATTCAAACACTGTTAAAATAAGTAATATATACATTCATTAAGTTAACCTGAACTAAATCCAATATTTCTTTAAAAGTGCTCGATCCAAGTGTAGAGCTCTTATATAAATAAAATTATATAAATATAGTAGGGAGTTTATGCGGATCAACCAACGTTTCAATATTTTTTCATGGTTTATCAAAACTCCAATTGAATCTGAAATGGATTCATTTGAGATTTAAAATTCAATCAGAGTTTTGACGAGACATGAAAAAATGTTGAAACGTTGATCGATCTGTGTAGACTCCTTATGTTTATTTAATTATTAGTGATGGGACGATTCCAATGTTTTCTCTGATTCTAATACAATTATCGATTCTGTACTAAATTCCAGATTCCAATACAATTACCGATTCCGATTCTTTATAAATCTCTAAATATTTAACTATAGAAGTGTTATTTTATTATTTATTACTGTGAAAACACACATGAAATGTGCAGATATTTTTGCAAGCGTAAAAACACACTTGTGTGGCATAATCTGTAGATTTTAGTTTCGCGGGTTGTTTGAAATCAACAAATATTTACTATTTCAACATTTACTATTAACAGTGGAAGATTTTGTTTTTAACCAAATCACATAAAAAAAAAAAAAGACAATTAAAAGAATCATTTTTGGCATCTAAATATAGGCACAAATTCTTCCGATACTCCAAAAGTTCTGATTTTTCTGATTCTCGATTCTGATTCCAATTAATCATCCCAACACTCTCTCTCTCTCTCTCTCTCTCTCTCTCTCTCTATATATATATATATATATATATATATATATATATATATATATATATATATATATATATATATATATATATTTTATTATTATTATTATTATTATTATTATCATTATTATTATTATTATTATTATTTACTATAATAATAATTAAATACCTACAGACACTAGTGTTTCATCCTTTCAGGAATCATCAGTACAGGGTGTCACGATTAATGCAAGTCAAGAGATTCAAACCCTGGCAACAGAAGTCATCTCTGGATATATATATATATATATATATATATATATATATATATATATATATATATATATATATATATATATATATATTAGCAGGAAAACCTGGCATTACTCAGGATTGAATAAAGATCACTACTATGAACTTTTTCGCTATTCTCATAAAACTATTACTTTATTTATTTTTACTAGTCCCCTCCTCATCTTTTGCTGAAAGAAACTGAAATGTTTAAAAACTCTACATTAGTCTCTTATGGTTTGAATTTCATTAACATTGAACACACGTATTTGAAATTTTGAAGGAGTTTTATCCCAATGAGTCACTTAGAGGTAAGAGCATGAAAATATTTGGCATATATAGGGTAATATAGAGATTTAGGACCACTTCCAACGTCTTCCCAAGGAAATTTTGTGCATATGATGTAAATTTCACAAAAGTCGGATAGATTTGAAGTTTTAAAAAAGGTTATACCCTCATAACTTTTTTTGAGGTGCACTTCAAAATTCAGGAACATTTCCATTATTTTCCTCAGTAAATTCTACATAAGAATATACATTTAGATTTTATATAGATTCTCTAACCTTTATTTCTATAGGAACACACACACACATTGAGTTTTATATTTATTCATTCATCTTTTCAGAATCTTGTCAGTGGCATAAGGAATAAAACTTTGAATAAGGTTGGAGCTGAAATATGTATACACATAGCCAAAAATGTTTGTAGAAATTAAAATTTATGCTAATATATAATACAATATATGGTGAGAAGGAACACAGGCCTATACACCCGAGATTATAGTCTCTCAATACACATCATCTCTAGATTTGTAATCAAAGCGAAGTGGGTGATTCCTCCAATGTTTGCTTAGTCTGGCTTTGAAGGTATTAAGGTACTCTGTAAATACTACTTCTTCCAACTGCTGGTTCCGTGCATTCACCACACATTGAGAGAAGTGTGCTCAAACTAATCAAATCCAGCTACCCTCTTCCGATGTTGCTGCTTATTCAAACATAAGAAATTCCCCATGCAGATATTTGAAGACTTGAACGGCATCCCCTCTCATTGAACGGAACACTCGTAGGACAGATCATGCAGATTTGGTACTAATTTTGTAGCCCTCCTCTACACCGTTTCTATGGTTCCAATGTTATCCGTGTATTGCAGTGACCATACTGATGTGGCATATTCTAGCTTTGAACAGATCAGCTCCTGATAGAGAGACAAGAACATAACACGGTTCATGTATGCGTAAATGAACGATGGCATTCGCCAATCAAGTTGTTAGCCGCAGCTGCCGTTTTAAGACTATGATTATGGAAACACATACGTGCATCAATGTGTGCCTCTATATCTTTTTCTTTCTCTGAGGTTACTAAAGAAAGTTGTGAACATCATGTACTCATACAGATCCTCCCGTTTCTTGCCGAGATGAAGTATATGGCATTTGTCGTGGTGTGTGTGTGTGTGTGTGTGTGTGTGTGTGTGTGTGTGCAAAGTATGTTTAAATATCCAATAGTATGTGTAAGTATACAAAGGACCAACTATACAGAACAAAAAGAATGAACACAAAATCAGTCTTGTCTAATTTACGAGTAAAGAATAGTATTCATTGAACAAAGTCAAAATTAATATACCTGATTGACAGGTTAACTGTCGGCATAGACTGCTTCGTACTCTCCAAGGAATACTATCAAGAACCTAACAGCCAGCTATGGTTCACTCCAGAATGTGCTGCTGCCATTGCGCACAGAAATCATTATTTCTATTGTTTTCAATGAAATAGATGTTCTGAAACTAAACCCACTTTTCTGATTGCCAGCAATCACTGCAAAAGAATAACAAGGAACACAAGAGAGTTGTATGCTCAGTCCTTCAAATCTAAAATAGCTGACCAGGGGCTTGGTTCTCACGATGAATAATAAACAGGGTCCTGAACAGAAATGTGTCCCCTGTCCTAATAATCATCAACAGACCTGAGGTAATTTTGTCAGCATCTGACAAAGCTAAGCTCTTTGCTAAAAACTTTGCAGCAAATTCTATCCATTGTAATCAAGGTCACCTAGCTCCAATATTTCCTCCTGTGACTGAAAACATGCTATACAACATACAAATATCTGTGCATGATGTTGCCAAACTTTTCAAAAACCTTGATTCCAGTAAAGCAACTTATCTCAACAGCATTTCAATCATAGTGTTTGAAAAGCTGCAACTGGAATTAGCTCCCATATTTACAATGCTGTTTAAACGTTGCCTTAAGGAGAAATGCTTTCTAACACCTTGAAAACTTTCATCAGTCTGCTTCTTATTTAAAAATTCTGGAAATTGGTCATCTGCCTCTCAGTACAGACCAGTCAGTCTCCTGTGTGGCATGAGTAAGTTGCTGGAATTTGTGATAAATAGAGAAGTAGTCAACCAGCTTAGTTAAAAGAACCTACTCAGTGACATGCAATATGGTTTCCATTCTTCTAGATCTACAGCTGATGTGCTAACTGTAATATCACACAGGATTAGTGAATTTTTTGATGGGGGCTTCTTTTCTAGTGCTATTGCTCTTGACATATCAAAGACTTTTGATAAGGTATATCATAAAAGTCTGCTTCACAAGATTTCTAGCTATGGAATAGCTAGAAATCTCCTCCCAATTATTAAATCCTTTCTCTCTGATAGGTAGAATAGTCGTAAATGGGCAAAAATCGGAAGCTCATAGTATCAATGCTGGCATCTTCAGGTTCTATCTTAAGCCCAACTCTCTTCTTGATCTTCACCAATGATCTCCCAAATCACATTCTGAGATCATTTATAGATATTTATGCAGACGACACTATCATCTATGACAACACTTCAAAGGTCGGTGATGACCAAGATCTCTCTGATTCTCTCTATTCTAATCTTGAGCATATAGTGCAATGGAGAAAAAGGTGGCTGGTTAATTTTAGCACACTTAAAACCAAGTTTCTCTCATTCCATCATCAATACTCTAATCTCCATCTGCCCTCATTTGAAATGAATGACTCTTGTGTTGGGGAAGCATCATGTTTTGACAAACTTCTAGGACTAACTATAACTCCTAATCTGAAATGCAACACATACATCAAATCCGTTATGAAGATTGCTGGAAAAATAGTTGGATCCTTCTACCACTCCAGTAGATATCTTATCGCCAATGCAATCCTCTACCTGTATAAGAATCAGGTACGTTCTAGGATGAAATACTGTTGCCACATCTGGGCAGGAGCTGCTCGGAGCACTCTATCCTGCCTTGACAGATTTCAAAACCTACAAGATGATGCCCTTTACTCTTCCCTACAGCCTCTTCTCTACAGAAGTGATGTTGTGAGCCTGTCTCTTCTCTATCGTTATTTCCATGGCAAGTGCATGGCAATTGTGGCAGTACTTGAGTATTTTTACAATTATATTTGACCTAATATTATATATATTAATGAACTTTTTAATTCTACATTCATTTGTTTGAAACATTTTAGTATTATATAATTTTACATCCAATTAACAGTTTTCGAAATGTTAAAGATTTGTTTTCTTTGTCGAGTTGATTCGGTCTATTTTGATATCTTAAAGTTTTGTTTCCCCTAAGCCTATTAAAAACGTCTCTCTAATTCCACATGGATACTTGTTTAACTAATATCATCAGAATTGGTCTTTTTTCAAAATAAATCCACAATCACATGGATTTCCACGATTGTTTATTTTCCTATATTTATTGGTATTTAATTCCTTCCTCACAAGCAATATTTGACACAAGGTCATTTTTAATGCGGGGGGGGGGGACCAGCTCCCCCAAAAGGGGCATTGTGGCAGTAGGCAAAAATAAAAATTGCCTTAATAAAGAAAGGTTACCCCTACATTGACTAAGGACAATTTAACTTAAGTATAGCATCAGAACAGATACTACACTGTGATCTCAGCCCTACAGCCAGATCTACTTTTTCACCTATGTTTTTTCTTTTATCGGCTATCCCACCACTGACTAATACGTGTCATAAGTGATGAGATGACTTGTCTTTCTTCAGGAAACATCAGTCAGTAACCACCATCAAACACTTCTAAGAGTGACTGTCTGGTCATCTACACTAAGTCTTATCCACTATAGCTTGATTAAAAACTACTGAGATTTATTGCAATCAACTCGCAGATATGAATACTCATTTGCACGAAAAATTACCTACGTTGGTAAATCGATGTAGTCCAATTCTGCTCTATCATGATGCACGGCCACATGTTGCAAGAATGATGCTGCAGAAACTCATGGACCTGGGATGCGTGACGATATCAAATCCTCCATGTTCTCCAAATCTTTTACCTACTAATTATCATAGCATTTTAAATGGTAAAAATGTCCACTCTAAAGAAGTGGAATTAACTTTAAAAACATTTTATTTCACTACAGTTTTAACTTTTATCAACTAAGAATAAATAATCGCGTATATCGATTACAGAAATGCATAGCTGCCCAAATATTATGAATAATAAACAGCAGGAATCTTTCACCTTCAATGTTTTGAATACCAAAATCATGTCTACTCTGTATCTTCTGTATTTTTGTTATGCTTAAAAGAATGATGACGCCTTGTTATATAAAAATATGGGGATATATCTTTATTGTTCGTGACTGTGAATGAGAGTGGATTTATCTGGAAAGAAGTCACACACACACACACACACACACACAGGAATTAGAGAAGGCAGTTTTTCTTGGGCCCAAATTTCCAGTCAACTGACGATATCAATTTCGGATTGTTATTATATAACAACCTGTGACATCCCTGTTTCCACCTGCAAATGCCCTCTTGATGGTTTATTCACACATGATGTTATCGTTGTAAATCCAGGTTCTTGCTTGTCTGTAGATACGAAACAACTCATTGTTTTAGTAAATTCAACTCGCCTGTTTCTTTTTGTTTTTTACAAAGGAGTCACCACTTCACAAGGTCTGGAGGCCACTCGAGGATAAGGGTTAATGGGTATATATTAATCAATGTGATTATAGCATAGTAATCATAAGTAGTGGAAATTTTGTAATCATAAGTAGTGGAAATTTTGTAAATTGGATTACTTAGGGGGACGGTTTATCAAGAACTTGTTTAAGTTGGACTTGAAGACAATCAGATTGTAGTCAGCTGGAAAGCAGGCAAATGGAACAGAGTTCTATAGACGTGCAGTTCTAAGAAAGAAGCTTTGTTCATGGAATCTACATTTAGGTTTAGACACAGATAAAGAGTGTGGGGAAATTGTTGATAGTGGTGTTTTTAGACAAGTGTTTTTCGTGAAAGTTTGGTGAGTGGGGTGACCATAGATTGAAGCTCAAATGAGAACTTGCCATGAAAATAACAATAAAGCAGAGACAAGCTCGCAACGTCTCTTCTATGGGAAAGAGGTTGCAGGGAAGAGAAAGGGCATCCCCCACTAAGCCACGAAGTCTATTTTGAACTCTGTCAAGGCAAGATAAGCTGCTTCTAGCAGCTCCTGTCCAGATGTGGCAACAGTACTCCATCATAGGTTTGGTAAATTCTATTTGGAGTCATCAAATTTTCTCCTAAGTTTTTTTCTTTACTTCAGTCAAAACTAACATTGATATCTATACAAGATAAATAAATATTCAAATATTCCTATTATGTCTCTTAGTTTTGTCCCTTAAACAGTTATCTCCCTTGGCCGGACATTTTTCTTATAGAGTTTCCCCTGACTCGACACCGGCAGGTTGATCAGTGTTTTGTCCCCTAATTCTAGCTGTCTTTCTAGCCACATGGCTCGGTTTTTTATCTCCCATTATCCTTCGCCGTTTTAAGCCATCTCTCGTAAGAAACATTATTTATCCCCTTCTTAAAGATACTCTTTAGTACCTCAATGTTATTTTTTATATTATTTCATTTTAACTATGAACTTTGTTTATTTTCTTTTCAGAATGCTAGTACGCATTTAATGCTAACTGTTCAAGGATCGTATGTTTCTAAACAAACGCATCCTGGAGATAGTATAGTAAAAAACGGAGGCTTCCCAGATGGATGGATAGCATGTGGAGTACACTTCAACCGTCAGAACTACAAACCCTACCAACAGTTCTTAGCGGATTACAGTTCTCCCACAGAGAGATAAGAACTTATCCATCTTGTAAATGGACACCACTCCAACAATAGTGGTGCTCACACCGTTCGTTTTATTCTTTCAGTTTTCCTTTAGACTTTGCATTATTACGGACGACCTTTTCCTTCTCCCCTTCAACGATGGCAGACAACACGTCGAATCGCACAAGGTTTCATGCTTCTCGCTCCTCATGGTCCTTCAGCAAATCATCAGTAACTGCTGCCGCTGCTATCACTCAAGCAAAGGTTGAGGCAGCCAAAGCATGTTTAGCCTTCATCGATAAAGAAATCAAAATAAGGATGGAGTTGGAAAAGGTGCAGCTTGAAAAGGAAACAGCTGTCGCTGTAGCTAAGGCAGAGGCTCTCAGGGAAGCTGCTGATGAGTTAAATGAGCGGTCTAGCTGGCACCATTTCAACCTTGACTATACACCTGCTGACCCTAACACAAGAGTGAAGGAGTACCTAGCTGACCAGGCAAAGCAGTCTAAAGAGGAGATTATCAGACCCCAACTACTTTGAGAATACAAATATGACCAGTATAAATCTGGTGACCAATCACCTCCCTTCAGACTGAGGAGCTCAGAGGGATCCACGCGATCATCCCCTGTTATCAGCCTTCACCCACCCACCTCACATGTGGAAGGCACCAAACTATCCAAAAACTGGAATATCACTGATAACAGAGATGCTTATCAGTCGCAATATATGTCAGACCTTATGAGGTACCTTACCCGGCGTGAATTGATTACTACTGGACTGCCACTCTTCAATGAAGACCTGAGGACTACCGAACTTGGAAACGGTCTTTCCAAAGTGCTGGGAAACACCTCAGTCTCACATATAGTGAGGAAATAGACCCACTCATAAAGTGGCTCGGTAAAGAGTCAGGAAAACATGCAAGAAGATTAAGATCAGCCCACCCAAATCATCCAGAGAAGGGACTTATGAGAATATGGGACCGACTCAAAGAATGCTACAGTGCCCCCGAGATGATAGAGGATGCGCTCTTTAAACGAGTGGACGATTTTCCAGGACTGTCTAACAGTGATTCCGTAAGACTAAGAGAATTTGGCAATCTAGCTACTGACCTCCTATCGGCTAAGGAAGATGGAGACATTCCTGGACTCGCTTCTCAGGACATCGGACGAGGACTTTGTCCCTTCATTGCCAAATTGCCGTCCTCGCTTCAAGATAGATGGTTATCTGTTGGCTCTGAGTACAAAGAGCGCCACCAAGTCATATTCCCTCCATTCAAAGTGTTTGTGAACTTTATCACACAGCAAGCTAGGATAAAAAATGATCCAAGTTTCAGAATTAACCTGCTGGTGGACAGGATCCCCCACAAGAACACAAACACAGCAATATCTGTGAACAAAACTGAAGTGTTCCCCACTGTTTCCAACTTTAAGAGTCGACAAAACAAGAACAAGCACATACCCATGAAATATTGCCCACTGCACAAGGTCTTCCACCCACTGTCAAAATGCTGCGCCTTTCAAGAGAAACCCTTGAAAGAGCGCGAGAATTTCATAAGAGAAAATGGCATCTGCTCATCTACAGCACATTCATCCAGGTTCTGCAGAACCAACGTTAAATGCAAGGAGTGTGACAGTGAAGACCACAACACTGCTCTTCATCCAGGGCCACCTCTATGGATCGTTGATGTGAGACCTACAAAGCACGGCAAGAAGGACGACTCCCCGGCAGCAGTCGGATTAGTCTCACAATGCACACAGATTTGCGGTGACAACCTGTCGGAAAGGTCGTGTTCGAAGATTTGCCTGATGAATGTTTACCCAACCGACCAACTAGACAAGGCAGTAAAGATGTACGCCATCATAGACAAACAAAGCAACTTGTCCTTGGCATGCTCAGAATTCTTCAACACCTTCAAGAGTGATCGACCAAGTTTCCCTTACTCCCTGAAAACTTGTGCCGGAGCAATACAGATCACAGGAAGAACAGTAGGTTTCACAGTGGAATCCCTAGATGGAAAAACCAGCATCCCACTCCCCAGCCTTGTTGAGTGTGATAAAATACTTAATGATAAGTCCAGCATCCCAACAACTGAGGCAGTGTTCCACCATCCATACCTTAAAAGGATAGCTCACCTCATCCCCACCATGGAGCCTAAAACTCCTATCATGCTCCTTCTCGGACAAGACATCTTAAGAATCCACAAGGTGCATCAACAAATAAACGGCCCCCACGATGCCTAGAAATTAGACCTGGGATGGGTCATAGTAGACAACGTCTGCTTAGGGAAGTTCACCCTCCACCCATCATAAAGACATTGCATACTTATCTATCCGAAAAGGGACGCCCTACCCTTTTTGAACCATGCCCAAACAACCTTGAGGTTAGAGAAAGGTGCAGCACCAGTGATAGACTACACCCTACTGAAATGGAAGGTTATCCATTTCGACAGACAAAGATGATGAAAAGGTAGCACCTTCTATTGAGGATGTCACCTTCCTCAACATCATTGAAAGAGGAGCTGAAAAAAACAAAAACAACATTTGGATTGCTCCACTACCTTTCCGATTTCCCTGATGTCGTCTCCCCTATAATAGACACCTAGCAGAAAGACGATTTTCTACATTGAAGCGCAGCCTTGGCAAGAAGCCAGAGACACAGAGACACTTCTTTTCATTCATGAAAAAGCTGTTTGAGAATGGTCATGCTGAGGCTGCCCTCCTCACTCAGAAAGTGGGCATATCCTTCACACACGCACACAATTATGGACCCAAAGATATTCTCAAAAGTCAATGGAAATTCATCCAACATCTGGCTGAAACTTTCTGGAGCAGATGGAGAAGAGAATACTTGTCTTCGATCCAAACACGGATTAAGTAGAAATCAGATAGGTCCAACTTGGAACCAGGGAACATGGTGTTGCTCAAAGACAACCAGGCAGCGAGAAACGACTGCGAGAACTGATCACACACATGTTCCCCAGTTAACACAACTTAGTGAGGAAAGTGGAAGTCAAGATTTCCAGAAAGGATGGCACCACGCTCCTCCTCAGACCCATTACCGAGACTGTCCTCCTTTGTACCGAGAACTAGAAAACTTATGACATCTAAGATGCCAGGCGAAAATTATTATGTCTCTTAGTTTTGTCCCTTAAACAGTTATCTCCCTTGGCCGGACATTTTTCTTATAGAGCTTTCCCTGACTCGACACCGGTAGGTTGACCTGTGTTTTGTCCTCTAATCCTAGCTGCCTTTCTAGCCACATGGCTTGGTTTTTTATCTCCCATTATCTTTTATAACTTTTATAAGACTTTTTCTCTCTGTATTCTGAACAATGTTTTTTTTTTGTTTCTTTCAGTTTTTTACCGTATCTACCTTCAATAAACCTGTTTATGGGATTTCCTGTCTTCGGAGTTTTGATTGCTAGTACGCGTTTAATGCTAACTTATCAAGGATCGTATGTTTCTAAACAAACACATCCTGGAGACAGTATAATTCCATTAATTTCTCCTTTACCTTTCAAATGTTGAGTTAGCAAAGAAGTGAAGAACATTAATTTTCATCTCTCCAATTCTTCAGTTTACTATGTACATCTTTCTCTTAGTCTCTTGGTCTTACCAAATTCTAGGACAAGAATCCATCTAGTCTGGTAGATTATCCAGCTTAGTGTTGTTACTATAGGCAAGATCATTGGAGAAAGTGCACCATTCCTTGTAATAAGCCAGTATGGAGTATCCATATCGAGCAGATCTTATTTATTTGGGCTTCGAATATTAAGTCAGGTTTTACTTGTAGGGGAAAGTATCCTCCTATTTTTTTGACAGTTGCAGCATTGGTCTCCTCATGGCTTCAGTTGCTTAGAGACCTAGATAGAAAGCACCAGTCAAGAATCCATTCTTGACAATCAGTCCAACAAGTGAGGGGCCAAGACCTGATCTAGCACCTTCTTAAAACGTTACTAGCTTAAGTTCAGAATAAAATCACGATTTTCTTTTAACGGCTAATTTAAAAAAAAAATGTTTTGAACGCTACTAACTGAATTTCTTTCAATGCAGTTTGCAATTTGGAGACGGAATTGTTTTTGTTGAGATAAGTGATTTCAATCATGCTTTTTATTTTAGATTTAAAATATTAACAACTCCATTTTATTTCAGTATTTAATTTGTGTATTTCTGTTTTATTAAATGCTAGCTTTTTTTCTAGCCCAATACCGGCTTCCATCTTATCTCGAAATTACTTATAACGGCACCAACTTACTTTCAGAAGAACCCCCCCTCCCCCATCAGCCTTTTCTTTTATATCGTAAACTTCTTAAAACGTTACTAGCTTAAGTTCAGAATAAAATCACGATTTTCTTTTAACGGCTAATTTCAAAAAAAATGTTTTGAACGCTACTAACTGAATTTCTTTCAATGCAGTTTGCAATTTGGAGACGGAATTGTTTTCGTTGAGATAAATGATTTCAATCATGCTTTTTATTTTAGATTTAAAATATTAACAACTCCATTTTATTTCAGTATTTAATTTGTGTATTTCTGTTTTATTAAATGCTAGCTTTTTTTTTTTTTTTTTTTCCTCGTACATATGTTTATTTATCCACCGAGTTGATAGCAAAAATTACGAATTATACACATTTTTTAGTTCGTGTGAGGGGAATCTATCACCATACTTTCCCTTAAACACGTCTGTTGGACTTTTATTAAGTACAATACTTAATAGTTTTTTTTTTTTTTTTTTTTTTTTTAATGGAGAGTAGAAAACGCATTGTGGATGCGTTATCGGCAGCTCCTGTTACTCTCGCTTCTTCTTATTTGTCCCTCAGTCCTCATTTTTTTAAATGAGTGATTTTTCGGACAAAGGGAGAAGAAAAAGCTGTTTTCTAGGATGGCAGTATTTTTGCGAACAGTTGGCTGAGATGGCGGAAATTTTCTGTTTCTATGTCTATCCTTGTAGCCATGTCACTAGTAAGGGTGCTGGAGGTAAACGTTTTGTCTGGGCTGACGTTATCCGCCTGATAGTCAGGGACCCGAACCTTGGATTAACCACTAAGGAGGCTGTCCTATCAGCAGGTGCAAAGTACTGGGGCTGCTGTATTGCCATTTGGTGAATGGATTCTGGACCATGCAGTAGCTTCTGGTGGGGCCTCTCGATGCCATACTAGTGGGTAATTGTTACGGCTTTACCTTATCATTAGCTACGAATAAAAAAAAAATTCTTCGTTTCTTTTTCTCTCTTAATTTCCCCTCTCTGTCCTGCTCTAAGTAAATCTGTCGACCTAGTCCACAAATTCCAAAATTTCATCATGACAAGTTTCAAGAAAAAATACACGATTAAACCCGGTTCTCCAAATTCCAACGTAGACCCCTACTACCATGTCTCCTTCTCCAACATCAGGGGTCTTCGTTCTAACCTTCCAGAGGTTGAAACCCAATTACAGGAGACTAAACCAGACCTTTTATTTTTAAGTGAAACTGGCATTGGACAGGCTATTTCCCTAGATGAGTTTGCAATTTCAGGATACTCTAACTTAACTTCTAAATCTGACCCCCAAGATCGCCATGGGCATGGAATATGTGCCTATATTAAAGATAGCTTTCCATGTGGGAGGGACATCTCCAGGGAAGATCCTAACTTACCCTATATGTGCTTCCGGGTTGCTTTAGCTCACACTACTGCATTTATATTTACTCTCTATCGCCCCCACAACAGCGGAGTTACTATCTTTCAAAGCATATCTGAGAAAATTGACCAAGTCCTTTCTACTTATCCTTCAGCTAACATTCACATATGTGGAGACTTCAATGTTCACAACGTCGAATGGTTGACCCACTCAAACAAGACCGATGATGAGGGGAGGTTCTGTCATGATTTCTCCATTGCCTATGACCTCACTCAGATTGTTCAGGAACCTACCCGTGTGCCCGATAATGATGGCCAGTATGCGAGCCTACTAGACCTTTTTCTCACAACTTGCCCTGAACTATGTTCAGTTTCTGTTCTGTCGCCTCTTGGATCTTCCGACCACTCTGTTGTATCAATTAAGATAAAAATGAAATGTAATAAGTCCCCAGACGTACCTCTTCATCGTACAGTATATCGATACACTAAGGCTGACTGGGATAGCTTCCGTACATTTATATCTGATCTACCTCTGCATTCCATGTTTAAAAAGGATGTGTCCTCTATAGTATTAGACCTAACTGAATGGTTAATTGTAGGTATTGACCATTTCATACCCTCTAAAAAGTTTCAGCAAAAACCTAACAGCCAGCCATGGTTCTCTCCAGAATGTGCTGCTGCCATTGCGCACAGAAATCACTTTTTCCACTGCTTCAAACGTAATAGATGTATGGAAACTAAAGCCGTTTTCAGGACTGCCAGCAACCATTGTAAGAAAGTAATAAGGAACGCAAGAGTGTTGTATGCTCAATCTGTTAAGTCCAAAGTAGCTGAGCAGCGGCTTGGTTCCCACCAGTTTTGGCAAATAGCAAACAGAATCCTGAACAGAAGCGTGTGCTCCATCCCAACTATTATCAATGGACCTGAGGTAATCTCGTCAGCATCAGACAAAGCCAAACTCTTTGTCAAGAACTTTGCAGCTAATTCTACCCTTTGCGACCAAGACCGCCAACCCCCAATATTTCCTCCTGTATCAGAAAACACGCTATGTGATATACGTATATCTGTACGTGATGTTGCGAAGCTAATCAAAAACCTTGATTTGAGTAAAGCAACTGGCCCTGATGGTATTCCAATTATAGTACTCCAAAAACTTCAACCTGAATTAGCGCCCATACTTACAAAACTGTTTAAACGTTGTCTTAAGGAGAATAGTTTCCCATCTCCCTGGAAAATCTCATCAGTATGCCCTGTATTTAAGAATTCAGGTGATCGCTCATCCCCCTCTCAGTACAGGCCAATAAGTCTCCGATGCGTCATGAGTAAGTTGCTAGAATCTGTGTTAAATACAGAAGTAATCAAACATCTCAACAAAAATAACCTTCTTAGTGACACTCAATATGGTTTCCGTTCTGCTAGATCTACAGCAGATGTCCTTACAGTTATATCGCATAGGATTAGCAAATCTCTCGACGGTGGCAATCTTTCTAGGGCAATTGCTCTTGACATATCTAAAGCCTTTGATAGGGTATGGCATAAAGGTTTACTTCATAAGATCGCTAGCTATGGTATAGCTGGAAAAGTCTTCTCAATTATTAAATCATTTCTTTCTGATAGGTTCATAAGAGTAGTAGTTGAGGGGCAAAAATCAGAAGCTCACAGTATTAATGCCGGTGTCCCTCAGGGATCCATCCTGGGCCCAACTCTTTTCCTGATCTACATTAATGATCTTCCAAATCATATCCTTACATCATTTGTAGACATTTATGCTGACGACACTACCATTTATGGTACCACATCTAAGACAGTAAACGACCAAGTTCTCTCCAATTCTCTCTCCTCTGATCTTGAGCACGTAGTACAATGGGGAAAGGAGTGGCTGGTTACTTTTAATGCATCTAAAACCAAGCTTCTCTCTTTACATCATCAACATTCTAATTCACATTTGTCATCAATTGAAATGAATGGCTCTCGTCTTCAGGAGGCCTCAAGTTTTGACAAGCTTCTGGGCTTGACCATTACTCCTGATCTTAAATGGAACACGTATATCAAATCTGTTGCCAAGGCCGCTGGAAAAATGGTGGGATCTTTCTATCGATCCAGTAGATATCTCACTGCTGATGCTATTCTCTATCTATATAAGAGCCAGGTACGTCCAAGGATGGAATACTGTTGCCACATCTGGGCAGGAGCTGCTAGAAAGGACTTGTCCTGCCTTGATAGAGTTCAAAATAGACTTCGTAGCCTCGTAGGAGATGTCCTTTTCTCCTCCTTGCAACCTCTATCTCACAGAAGAGATGTTGCGAGTTTGTCTCTGATGTATCGTTATTTTCATGGAAAGTGTTCGACTGAGCTTCAATCTATGGTCCCCCCTCGCCAAATTTTCACAAGAAACACTCGTCTAGCTGTAAACACTATCAATAATTTCCCCCACTCTTTATCTGTGCCTAAACCTAAACGTAGATTCCATGAACAAAGCTTCTTTCTTAGAACTGCACGCCTATGGAATTGTCTTCCGTTTTCCTGCTTTCCGGCTGACTACAATATGGTTGTGTTCAAGTCTAAAGTAAATAAGTTCTTGATGAGCCGTTCCATATAAGTTATTAAATTTACCAAATTTTCATTACTAATGATTACTATATTGACCAATTTCTACTGTACACTCTTTAACCCTTATCCTTGAGTGGCCTCTGGGCCTTGATAATGTGGTGATGCCTTTGTAAAAAAAACAAAAAAAAAAAAAAACCTGTCGGATTGAGGTACACCGCCTAAGTATTACCTAGGAGATTCACCCTCCTGGACCTTGCTACCTGGCTTTCAGATGGAGCAAGTTTATTGCTTGTTGCCTGAGGCGTCCCTACTGGGAAATGCAGACAAGGATACTTAGGCAATTTTTGTTATGGGTGCTGACTTGAACACTCCACATTCTGACCTTGTATCACATCTTGCTGTGGCGGGCAGCAAGTAAATATTTACTTGTGGGGGAAGCATCCTCATGCAACGTTATCTCAACAAACATCTATACAGAGAGACTTTAGATGTTTGATCATAATGTCTAGTAGACATTCAAGTTTCTCTCTTGGTTTAATTTTATCATTTTGTTTTTGCTGGGGATGGGGTATTCTACCGGATGCTAGACATTCATTCACTATTTTAGTCACTCCAACCAAAAGATTCAAGTATATATTGGTGTGCTTGTGAAGTAAAAAGCCATTATACTAAGAGCTGGTGTTATCTGTTGAATCTAATTTAGCTAAATACAATAATTTTTACTAATGGGACCTATGGAAATTCCACAGTGGCATCTTTTATATGTAATATATTACTTTTATATGTAATATATTACTGCTGGACATTATTTAGACGCTCAGCATGAATGAAGACCTTGCTATATTATTGTAGCTCTTGTTAAAATTGTAAAAGTATTTATCTAAGTAATCTGGTTAATGTAGTATCAGAATATATCTGGTTATCCTTATAGCAGTGTGACATATTTCCATTGTATGGGCACCCGGCATGAACGGAAATCCCAACAATATCATTATACCATCTTTAGACAGAGTAGATACTACACTTGGATCCTAGCTAGAAGACCAAGAAGGTATATTTTAGTTCCACATAAAAGGTGATAATGTATGATGAGCATTAAATTAACATATTTATATACTAATTTAATGTTCATAGTATGCTATCAACTTCTGCCCTCCTGATCGAATCTATCTATATATAAAAGTGAATGTGTCTGTGTGTGTGTCTGTGTACATTTCCCTATGCAATAACTCTGTCAATTTTTAGTCTACAGACTCGAAATCTGATATACAGGGTACTGAGATTTGGGAAAATCTATGTGATCGGTTTTTACCAAAAATTTGGCGATTAAGGGGTAAAAGTTCAACGATTTGACCTTTGAGAACTCTACCAAACTCTTCCGACAATTTTGGGTCTACACACTTGAAATTTTAGATATAGGTTCGTTGGACATGGATCTAACTTAATAACTTGATTTGAGCCCAAAACAATAAATGTTAAGGGGTCATAATAGGGGTCAAATTAAAAAAATTGATCGTTTTTTCTGTTTTTTTTTTCTCAGCATACACCTCCAAACACCCGGGCAACGCCGGGCACTCATGCTAGTAGTTTATAATCTGAAAACTCTGGGACATGTACATACGTACATATGTATGTATGTACGTATGTACCTTAAAGGTACTACATTATTAATATATAGATAATTATATTCGATAAGCAGAATCTGTACACACATTTGCTAACAGATCACAATCTATGGAAAGTCTAATTAATTCCACAATTTGGGTAGAATGTTTTTTTAAAAAAATGTCTTTGCTGTTTATTCTCTTGACAAAGTACAAAATAGACTTTGAAATCTAGTGGGAAATGTAGTTTTCTCTTTCCTGCAATCCCTTTCTCACAGAAGTGACATTACTGGTCTTTCTCTGCTCTATCCTTATTTTCTTGGTAGCTACTCGAATGAGTCCCATGTCTCACTCCCCTGTAAAACACAGCAGAGACTCATCTAATTACAGTTAATGGAAGTGATTTTCCTTTCTTCCTCTGTACTTAAAAATTAAACAAAACGTCCATGAGCAAAGTTTATTTTCAGGAACTGCTCGTCTGTAGAACACAGAACTGTTTCTTAGTTGACTACAACATTGTCGTTTTCAAGTCCAATGTAAACAAATTCTTGTCTCACCCTCCTCTTAAATTATAAAATTCTGCTCAGTTTCAACCATTATCCTTATTGTGTGTTATCACGCTATCAATCTGATATACTCATTAACCTTTACCCTCGAGTGGCCTTTGATCCTTGATTAGTGGTCATTTATTAATAGTAAAAAATATTTTGATCTATATCCACTGAAATCATTGAATTCTAATTGATTAATTGGAGATTTTCATTTCAATTTCTGGACTGGGCAGTATATTTTATAAATTTTTTTAATGGTGAAATTCTATAAAATGGAAATTCATTTACACAGAATGCATTATTCATTAACTCGATTTGACCAAAAATTTAAGATTAAAAAAAGAAAGTTTCTCTGACGAATTTACAAACAATTTTAGTTTTCATATCATTTTGATTATTCAGAATTTTAGGGAGTCACCAATTTGGGGAGAGGGGGGGGGCTTTATTTGGTGAGTCATCATTTATGGAGAGTTTCTTTAGGGATTTCAATTTGGGTGAAGTATTTTAGAGAAATATTTTCAGTGAAAAAAGATTTTTTAAAGTTTATGATTAAATGTGTGAAAACGAGAGACACGTTATGCAATAAAACAAAACAAAATATTGAGTTCAGAGGCATACATTCACAAAAGAGATATTTTATATATATTAAAACAGCAATAGAAAAAAAATATAGAATGTCCGTGAATATTTTAGAGTCCTTGTAAAACAAGGGAGATTCTTTAGCTACGAGAAGAAGTCAAAGTTGATAACTAAGGACCATGTGTTACTTTGGTCTGAAAATGGTAATCAAAACTGCTCCACTCATTTATACAAATTATATTTTATTAGAAGTTGTTAAGAGTTAATGTACATTTGTTTTCATATTAGAAAGAAAATTCAGTGAAAAGAGTTGAGAATATTTCAATGAGTAAGTTTATACAGATTGGCAGACGATAATGAGTCAATGTTTTGTGTCTGTGTCTTCTCAAGGCTCAATGGAAGGGCGTTGAGTGACGCCAATCTGAGGACTACGGCTCAGCTGATTTATTGAAGAAAAATCTGGCTTTTTAAAGGATCGAGGTGGTTCCAAGAAAGGCGATTTTGAATAAATTCAGAAAATCCTCTGATTGGTCCAAAATATAATTATTTGATTTTATTAATTCTGGTCTACGCAAATTTGGTTGCACAGAAACGCGTTTAAGCATTTTAATTTTGGATGCTGAGGTATAAACATCAATGCTTTTCATCTTGATTTATTTGCACAACGTTGCAAGCGACACTAAAATATAATTGCGAATTCCTTAGGACTTATAATACCCAATCAGGAATGAGAGCATGCTTACCCTGTGGATTAAATAAACAGTTCAATTTGAAATTCCGTGCAGATTCCCCGAGTTCGACAGAAAGATTCTTGAGTTCAACAAGATACATCCGAAGAAGGTCGTGGGTTACATCGACCGAAACGTGCGAATAATATTCAAGATGAGAACAATAGTCCGAATAATCCAAATAATACGAATTATCAATTCTCATCTCAAAATTTCAGAAACTATTTTAATTTTAAAATATTTTCGAATCGATTTAATTCCTTGACAATCTCTAAAAATTATTCCTGTTATTAAATGTCGTTATTGTATAGTAGTAAATATCTGATATTTTCTGTGAATACATTTAAAAAGATTAGTTTTTTTTTTTATTTATTTTATTTTTAATTTTTGTCTATCTCATAAAATATATACAGAGGGGAAAATATATACAAGGGAAATAACGTCCCTTTGCGTAAATATAGAGTTACTTCCCATTAGTAACAGCAGTGATATTTTATTGTCACTTATCGACCACCAGCAAACCTTCTTGTCGATCTTACACTGCAACTCGTACAAATAGAAGTGATTAAATAATCCGATTTTATCGGTTTTTTTTTTGGTTTTTTTTTAAAAACAAATTGATGGTATTGGTACGGCTTTTGAACCAGAAAGAAAACTTTTTTTTTTTTGCTGGCGTAAACAGCTGGAAATAAATCGAATCAAAACGAACAGGCGTTAAAATCAAAACCTGGCTGCTTTTCAACATGAACAACAACAATAAATAAAGTGATAAAAGAAAAACACTCACCATACGTTCATTTTTATGACAATTTATTTATTTTTTTACGAAGAAAATCATTGAAATATATTTTGTTTCAGGAGTGTTAAAAGTTGAACGTTTTATTCATTTTTTGCAGCTTCTCGATTAATTGATATGTAAACACAGAAACGCTTCCCCTCCTTCCTGCTAGCCACTGCTTCCAATTCTCCATCACAATTCTTCACTTCAGATTCAACATATCTCAGGAGCATTTAACTTCTGATAAGATTTACAAATCTATTAATTCTAAGTGAAACCCATCATAACGTAGCTGATACTCTTACAATATTCTGCTACTTTTTCAGTTATTCAATTGCTTCCAGTTTTCAAACACATCATATTGTATGCGAATTTGATGCAATCCATTTTTAATATTCAAAACAACTTTAATGAGTCGTTTTCATTAACGTGTAAATAAAAGTAGAATGAAAAAGAAAAGTATCAGTAAAGGAATGATGATGATGATGATGATGATGATGATGATGATGATGATGATGATGATGATGACGACGACGACGACGACGACGACGGCGACAACGACGACGACGGCGACGACGATGATGATGATGATGATGATGATGATGATGATGATGGAATGAATGAATGAATGAATGAATAGACCAAAAGACTACGAAATTAATAACTATGCACTCTGCATCACATCCCAAAAAATCATGCTGATTAACTCTAGAAATAAAGTTGAGAACAAGGATGAGAAGGATGATAAGTATATAAGACTGTGTAGATGACGCACACATAAAAAATAAAATACCTGTCCCAAAACACAGAAAAGCTGATCATCACTGCAAAAGATACAAAAAAAAAAGAAAGAAAGAAAACAATGAATACTGAAATAAAAAGAAAAGAAAGTGAAGCAACTACATGTACAATTTATAAGACTGATTAGAGAAGAGACACATAAACTGACATGGATAAAAAAAACGGACAGTTGAACAGAGAATTGGAAGCACTAATGACAGGCATACAGAACAATACAATTAAAACAAACTATATCAATGCTAAAATAGACAGAACCCAGAAAAAGAGTAAATATGGGGGAAAAAAACGAGACAGTAAACCATATAATAAATGAATGTAATTTATTAGCCTAAGATAAACACAAAAAGAGATGCAACTGAGTGGAAAATGGATTCCACTGCAAATTATGCAAACACCTGAATTTTGAACATACAGACAAATTGGTGACTGTCTTGAAAAATGAAAAACACAAAATTTTCTGAAACATAAACATACAAGAAGGCAAACTTACTCAAGCAGTGAGACTGGACATGATAAACATCAATAAGGAAAAAAAATTACCAAATCATAGATTTTGTTGTCCTAACAGTTCACAAGGTAAAAATCAAAAAGGCAAAACTGGAAATTAGACCTGAAAGAAATATGGAATATGAAAAAAATCACTTTAATATTAATAATTGTAGGAGGCCTGGTGTTGTATATTGGTTTATATTGGAGGAGATGATATATTAAAACGTGTCATGTGTTATCTAGTGGATGTAAGATATTGTTCTTTTTACAGACAGATAATAAACGTATAAATAGTATGCATGTTGTTATGATCACAGCCTAAAGGGTCATAACATTACACTAGAAATAGTTTGAAAAAAACTTGGAAAAATACAAGGAGAAATTGGAATTAAAGTAAAGAGTGAAACTTCCCATACGTGGAGCACATTACTATGGAAAGGTTTCCCTGCAACTTTTTCTCATATAAAGATATGTTCTTAGACTGGGTCTATTACAATGAATTTCGATCTGCTAGCCTGATGACGTAGGATTCCTGACCAAAGATTACCACAGAAACATGTATGCAAATATGTAGCTAATAATGTTTGCACAAATAAACATACTATAAACATGCTCTGTTCATTCATCAAGTACTCTTTAACAAACCTAGAAATTTCAGAGGATTTATATCTAGGAGACTAAAACTGCACAACCATTATATCTATCTATCTATCTATCTATCTATCTATATATATATATATATATATATATATATATATATATATATATATATATATATATATATATATATACACACACATAAAATACAAGAGACATTCAAAAAGTAATGGCTCTTATTTTTATTTTGCCCAAATGAATCAGATAGGATTGCAAATTGCATTGTTATGATGACTGAATTTAAGCATTCATGACCTGAAAGTTTCATCGCTCTGTTGCAGATATTGACGGTGTGAGACTCTGAGAAAGCAATCCCAGTCAAGGACCTATGTCAGAAACAGAGATGCGTCATTGAATTCCTCCATGCAGAAAAAATTGAACTGACCGACATTCATCAGTGCTGTTGAACATTCATATAAGCGATGCAGCACAGCACAGTTAGGAGATGAGTTCGCCGATTTAAAAGTGGCAACAGAAATGTGAGTAACAAAGTATGTTCCAGATAAAGGTGCGCTTTTTTGACCAAAGCATTAAGAGAAGCTGGAAAAAGTTCTCTTTTGACTATGTAGAAAAATAAATTCTGTTGGTCGTTTTAATGGTACCACTCCCGTTTTTGTATATCTTCAACATTTTAATTTTTTAGTTAAAAAATAGGAGACCATACTTTGGAACAATTTTTGTATAAGAAAAAGAAAGACAAACTAAAATATTATAAATCACAGACATAACAAAATTAATTAGTACCACAGAGAATGAGAATGAAGCAACTGAAAAATCCAGGAGGGATAACACTTTCCAGACCTCAATTGAAAGGGCATGGAGAGTACTGGAATCCTGAGGAGGCATATACTTACTCAAATTCCAGATAAAGGCACTGATTATTATCGGTGAGAAGTCAATGGTAAATGGCTGGTGCAATAATACAAAGTGACTTGCAATGGTAATGGAAAGAAGTGAAGTGCATTGGAAATTTTAGGAGATTTGTTGTCTATCAGATTCCAGGGAAGACCCTCTATGGTAATGATTCATGTGAGAACTTCATGGGTTTAAGTAAGTTTGTTTTAGTTTGGTTTATGGCATATCAACCATATATGGGTTATTTAATGCTGAATCAACCCTGATCTGAAATAGAACATGCATGAAATATGTTGCCAAGATTGCTGGAAAAAAATGGTTAGATCATTTTACCGCTCCAGTAAGTATCTCACTCCCAATGCAATCCTCTATCTGTATAAGAGCCAAGTATGTCCTAAAATATATACTTTTAACAAATCTGGGCAGGAGCTGCTTGCCGTTCCCTATCCTGCTTTGAAAGAGTTCAAAACCAACTTCATAACTAATTCTTTGATGCTCTTTTCTCTACCCTGCAACCTTTTTCCCACAGAAGAGACATTGCGAGCCTGTCTCTACTCTATCATTATTTTCATGGCAAGTGCTCGTCTGAGCTCCAATCTATAGTCTCTCCTTGCCAAACTTTCACAAAAAAACACTCGACTAGCTACAACCACTATCAACAATTTCCTCCACTCTCTATCTGTGCCTAAATCTAAATGCAGATTCCATGAACACAGCTTCTTTCTTAGAATTGCCTACCTGTAGAACACTGCTCAACTGGCCTGCTTTCCAGCCGACTACAATATGGTAACCTTCAAGTAATTATTTTATACTCTTAGAAAACATTGCTCTTGGAAAACATTACTCCTAGAAAACATTACTCTTAGAATTGTTTAGTTTGTTTTATGGCATTACAACCATCTATTACTCCTAGAAAATTTTACTCTTAAAAAAATTACTCTTTCACAATAGTAATCTTTGTTCACGATTAACCCTCAGCCACCACTTTCTGGTATCTATTTTGGAGAAAAGTAAAAAATGGAAATAAAGTTTTAATTCTTAGAAGAATCGGATTGATTAATAATGTTGGAGATTAATTCATAGATACTAGCGCATGACGTGATAATCTGATTGATCAGATTGGGCCTCTCCAACTTCTCTTCTAGCTGAAGTAAGGGCCAAAGTAAAGGGCCGAAGTGGAGTGTTGCATGTCACATGAACATTTATGCAATCAGGTCCTGAACTGTTCAGCCATCAGGATCTCACCCTAACACATCATGAGTCACTTCCTACAACGAGTGACTTCGTTTTCAGAGAATTTTACCCCAGTAAATAGGGTTATAATTGATTAATTTGTGGTCCACCTGACATGACAGATGATGACAATGACAATAGCGATGATGATGTTTTGACCTAGTTGCTGGCCATTTTGCTACTAATATGGATGATGAGGAAGCGTGTGTCCTCGAAGAGAGGTGGGGGGGGGCACAAAATTGTCAATATTTCTTGGCATATATTATTAATCACTTATTTAAAAAAGAAATTGTCACTTTCCATGGTAAGGTTTATCATATATTGCCTTCCATACTTAAAAAAAAAAAAAAAAAAAAAACTGAACAGTTTTGTTGTTGTTTTACTGAAATCGATTATTTAAAGATTCTAACTTCCAAAGAACCATGGTGTTGTTATCTATACTTTTAATCTATTCATAATAGCACATATACTAACGCCATTAGCTAATATTGTCATTGATTTTCTTAATAAACAGATTTTGGTTTCATTTCTGAGCCAGAAGATTCATCTCTTATCATCTTTTAAAAAATTATTATTTAAGCTAAAGAATAAAGGATATATCAGCCAAAATGTATGATAAAAACAATAAGTGTGAAGATATTTGTCTAAGTGAGTTTCAAACATCATTTGGATTTCTTGGAGAACCCCCCCCCCCCCCCATTCATTGATTCCATATAATCTTGATACGAAGAAGAATTATCTCCCTTAGACTTGTCTAAACCTAAGGGAGATAATCGCGCAAACCATGAATGTAAAACTTTAAAACAACTGTAGCAGAAACAAATGGGACTTTTTTCTTCCTCGAATCAATGCCTCTCCCCTGTGCTATTCGGCCACATCTTGACCAGTCAGGGGTACGGCACATTGATACTCCCTATCTCCAAAGGAAATCGGCCAGCATCCGGTTTGAAGAAGAACGACTCATTCTTAGACAGAAAGACACCAAACGGAATGGACCTCCTTTTCTTCTCTCTCTCTCTCTCTCTCTCTCTCTCTCTCTCTCTCTCTCTCTCTCTCTCTCCACCTCGGTGTTATCTCTATGGTATCGACGATTCCACTGGAATAACTACAACGATAATACCAGGTGCCGGAGTCCAGCTTTCCACAAGGAAAATACCACATTCTCCTCAATAAACTTTTTCTGTGACCTTTTATGAAGTTGTTGCGTTTGTCATTTCAGAAGCTTGTATCGAATTTTTTTTTTTTTTTTTTTAATTCAATTTTCACCCTAAACAAGGCACAGTGCCACTTTGAAGCAGGGGGGCTACTATTAGGGACTTAATTAGCGGGGTCATTATGAAGGGAGAAGAGTAGAAAGATGTTTGTTAACATTACACTTGAACTTCTGCATATCATTGCAGTTGGGAAAGCAGAATCCTGGAAGGGAGTTCCAAAGACCCGCAGTTCTGGGGAAGAAACTATTGGAGTAAAAGGCTTTCTTGCACCTAGGGATCTCTACTGTAAAGGGATGAGATTTAGTAGCTTGTCGGGTTTGTCGGGGGTAGTTACGTCGGGGAGGTACAAGTGTTTGCAGTTCGTCAGAGCATTCACCATTGAAGTATTTGTAGAACAGGCACAGGGATGCAACATCTCGTCGATGGGACAGAGGTTGAAACCTAGATGACAGTTCAGGACCTATCAGGTTGGCGACTCTCTTTTGAACCCTGTCCAGGAGCGAGAGACAAGCAGCAGATGCACCAGCCCAGATGTGACAACAGTACTCCATACATGGGCGAATGGTTGCCTTATAGAGGTATAGGATACTGTCAGGTGTCAGTAGTTTTCTAGCACGGTAGAGGGAGCCAACCTTCCTTGCAGCAGCCTTGGCAATGCTCTCAATGTATCTATTCCAGTTCATATTCCCTGTAAACGTTAGGCCGAGGAGTTTAAAAGAAGTACTTTCAGGCAATGTGTTCTTGGCCATTGCTATTGGTGGTAGAGAAGGTTTCTTGTAGTTATTGAAGGAAACAAGCTTAGTCTTAGCAGCATTGAATGTGACCAACCGTTTTTGTCCCCATTCCACTATGGATTGCAGGTCATCCTCTAGTGTTTCTGCCATTTCCTTGGATATGTGTTCATTTGTTTTCCCCTCATATCTGTTATAGAGAGTGGTGTCATCGGCAAATATACCCATCTCCGAAACAATTTTATCAGGGAGGTCGTTTATGAATATCAGGAATAATAGAAGTCCAAGGATAGACCCCTGACGTACTCGCGCATTTATGTCATATTGTTTGGATGTACGTCCGTCGAGGACAACTTTGATTTTTCTATTACTTAAGAAGGATTTAATTACATTATGAATTCTTCCAGTGATTCCATATGATCTAATTTTCCTTAGAAGACCATCGTGCCATACCCTGTCAAAAGCCTTAGATATATCAAGGGCCACCGCTCTACCCTCCCCTGTTTTATCCAATGAACGGTATATACGTTCAGAAACTACAGTTAAGATATCTGCTGTTGAACGGGCTTGCCTGAATTCATATTGTTTGTCAGTCAGGAGTTTAGCAGCTGTTAGGTGCTGGACTAGGGCTTGATTAACTAAGGACTCAAATATTTTGGCGAAAAACGGGAGGAGGCTAATGGGGCGATAATTTAGTGGGTCAGTTCTTTCACCAGAATTCTTGAAGACTGGTACCACAGAGGCGGTTTTCCAGCAGTCGGGAAAACAAGATTCGTTGAGGCATTTATTGTAAAGTTTGGACAGAACTGGAGCAACCTCGGCAGAGCATTTTTTTAATAGCACAGCCGGGATGAGATCTAGTCCACATGCTTTTGAGGTGTCTAGGTTTTTTATAATAGCATGTACCTGAGAAGGGGTGATTTTCAAATCGTCAAGTGTGGCGTCTGTTCGCAGAGGAAAATCAGGGAGTGAGTGGTGTACCGAGTTCAGTGTGGAGTTTGAGGCAAACCGACTGGCAAGCAGATTAGCCTTGTCAGTTGCCGTGCAAGCAACCTCATGATTGTTTGTTAGTGGGGGAATAGTTGACTGTCCATTATTAACTACGCTGTTGTAAATTTTCCAAAGATCCCGGGTTCCTAGTTTCTGTGCTTCGATGCGCTTTCTGGTGGTTTCAGAGTAATCTGTCTTAGCTGTCTCTATCACTCTCTTACAATTATTTCTAGCTTCTATAAACTTCTGTTTATTTGAGCTGGACTTATGTCAGTTGAATCTGCGGAACGCATCCTGCCTTTGACAAATGGCAGCTGCACAAGCAGAAGTAAACCATTGGGGAGAGTGGGGCTTGCTATAGAATTTCCGTGCGGGAACATGTGCTTCAATAGCAGTTTTGAACCATTCAGTTGTCTCATTTGCACACTGTTCCGCTGGAAGAGTAAAGATATTTTGCCATGGGGCATCTCTGATGAGCTCCCTGATGGCTTCCCAATCATCCTTTTTGTAATACCTCGTTGTTTTGAGTAGTGGGTCTTCAGTTTTAGGGTGAGAATTTAGGCTGATTTCTACCATTATCACAGCATGATCAGCATTCCCGAGTGGGCTGTGGGCATTTGTTGTACAGTCATTGGGAACCGTTGTCAGAAAGAGATCTAGAAGTGAGGCATGTTGATCGTGCTGATCTGGGAAACGTGTCGGAAATGTAACCAACTGAGATAGGGAATGGGATATAGAGAAGCTATGTGTTGCGCTACCAGCTACGTCTGTGTGATTAGAGAATCCTAGCCAGTTACTGTGATGGACATTGAAGTCACCAAATACATGTATTTGTGCGCTAGTATCGAGGGAGAATGCTATATCTATGCTGTCTGAGACTTTGTTTATTAGGGTACAGTCTTGGTTTGAGGGAGAGCGGTAGACAAAATACAAGTAGCTAATATTGTGTTGCATATTTAGTCTGAAGCACATAAAGGCCTGGTCCTCTGATTCTAGTTTTATTTCTCTAGTTAGGGGGAGGGTGTTTCGAATATAGACTCCAAGTCCATGCATATGTCTGTCCGAGTCCTTACGGTAGAGTGGGAGATAACCAGGCATGTTAAAGTAGTTAGAGGGAATGGAGGAGTGAAGGTTAGTTTCACTTAATGCTAAGATATCCGGGGTGTTTACAAGGAGAAATGACTCAACATCATCTAAGTTAGTTCTAAGCCCGTGGATATTAGTAAATGCAAGCCTCAAGGGAGGAGGCAGGTTGGTTTTCTTTGAGTTTGGTCTTGGTTTAAACGTAACTTTTGCTTGAGCTGTCATTTCATTTTATTTTATTTAAAAGTTTCAGTTAGGGTGGGTGAGTGAGGAGGTGCTGGACAAGTAGTTGCGCAAAATACCAGACATGCAATACAAGTAGACCATCAGCTGTCCTCACCCACAGGATTGTGGCCTCAGGAAAGCCCACCGGGGATGAGTGCAGGGTCCCTTTCCATGCGCGACATGGCACTACAAACATCCCGATATTTTACAACTGTTGATGGAGCAGCCGCTCTAAGCACTACCAAAGAGTTAGGACTCCTGTACTATCAGTCGGAAACAGCAGCCAGGAACTGTCAATTTTATTAGGGTGTGCCCTAAAAGCATTACAAACCCTAAAATGGTGACCCCGACGTGATTCGAACACGTAACCTTCTGATCTGGAGTAACCCTAAAGAACTTCAAATTTCTTTTAAATACAGAGTGGTCTCCCAAAAGTACCACTCGTAGAATGATTAATAAAATTCATAATCCTTCCTTCAATCCAACCATATTCGGTACAAATATATCTGACTTGTCCACCAAGTTTTAGTCATAAATGTCCAACAGTTTTTGTCTTATCACAGTTCACTGATATGATGAGGCACTTTGGTGATCAGTAGGAGGCTCAAAATCTAGACTATTGTTGAGGTGATTTTCTTTTTGTTAGCTGAGGTATGGTTCTGGCCCTGTAGTATTTTAGGAGACCCAACTTCCTAGGCTTTGCCTTCTCACTCTTTTAGAAGGGATTAGTTTATTACTAATGAATGCTGAATGGATGTTGCCCAGACACAGTGCTCTTTCTCTAGGGTGCTGGCTTTTCAAATCCCACTTTTTTTACCCTTGTGTAACATCATCCTACTGTAGGAAGGAGATAAAGATAGACACTTGATTCTAAATGGATTTTATACTCAGTGGACCTTAATCATCCAATTTTTATTTGTGGGGTTATTTCAAAGATATGAATTTGGCTGCGATGACCTTTTTCAGCTCAGGAATACTTGATGACCTTTTTCAGCTCAGGAATACTGAATTGAAAAAGGTCATCACAACCAAACTCAGGTCAGGAGTAAGAAAGGGGTTGACAGTTTAGTATATCGTATCCAGGTGTATTTTATTGTTATAAAAAGCATATAGCAGCAAGGAAAATAGACACAGAAATTTTGATTTTACCCAAATTGCACTTATTATAAATATGCCATTAGGGAGACCCGACATTGTCCAGGATTGAATGAGGATCAACAAATATTCCACTTTCCCATACTTTCATTGTCTTAGAAAACGGTGAAATTGTCCATTTTTTAATCAAATCAATTGATTGATTGTTAGCCTCTAGTTAGCCCCCTCCGAAGTGTACCAGGAGGAAGCTTTTCATGCCTCCTGCAGTGACTTAGTTCACAATATATTGTAATCTACATTGTACTGTAGAGAATCTACTGTTGATTTTATAAAATTATCTGTGAATGATGGCTTCAGTTTAAGTTTTAAATGCAAAAGTCAAGTATCATGGTTAAATTGTGCTGCAAACAGAAACATTCATTTCAAACATGCAATTGTCTTATTAAAGAACCAGCAGTTAATTTTATAAAATTATTTTTTACAAAAGTCAAGTATGATGGTTCAACTGTGCTCTGAAAAGAAACATTCATTTGGAACGTGTCCTAGTCTTATAAAAGAATCTACAGTTGATTTTATGGTCTGGGCCGTTCTGCTTGTGCAGTAACAAAACTTCTCAAATGTTAGATTGTATAAAAGTGTCAAGTTTGGTCAAAACAGTACTTTCTTCTTTAATCAGATTTTTTCGATTATCGATTTTCGACAAAATTATCAGGTACAATTTGGATACAAAACCAACGTAAGAACACTCCTAGCCACATCAAGTACCTTCATGTGAAATTAAAAAAAAATCAGCTCAGCCATTTGTGAGACTGTAGGGAATGAACTAACACCCACATGCAACCACACACACAAAGTCCCTTTATATAATAAATGCATACAAGATATAAGAATATGTAGGTCTTCATCTATGACGTCTCCTCAATGTCGGCATGATGTTGTAGTTAATGTTAGACTGTTCATTGGTCTTGTATCAGATGTGACTGGAATAATGTGATCAATGGGGATTGATGATGAGTAAATGGCTGACAGAGATAACGCAAGTTATTCACACTATACAGTAGTAGCTGAAAGGACAAAGTGATAAATCCCAAAAAGTTATATATTTGTTTGAAGTAGCCGCAACTGACCATTCATCTACAGGATTGTGGCTTCAGGAAAACTCACTCGAGATGAGTGCAGGGTCCCTTTCCATGTGCGACATGGCACTATAAACATCCCAATATTATACAACTGTTGATGGAGCAGCCGCTCTAAGTGCTACCAAAGAGTTAGGGCTCCTGTACTACCAGTCAGACACAGCAGCCAGGAACTTTTTGACGCTTTTGTATATTTCTTATTCAAGAACTTTAAAATTTCTCAACAAACTTTGATCTTTCAAAGAATATTTTACATCTCTGTAAAATTGTTGATATAGATATGTTTTCTTCATTAATTCACATTTCCTCATTTCATTCCCCAAATCCTGTTGTTGAGTTAGCACTTGCTGACTGGTGACCCATTCATAACATTAATGTTTTTATTCATCTTTTCCATTTGTCAATTTAACTACATGTATATTAATTGTTGGCGCTGATGTTGGCACGTTTCAAAGATGTTATTATCACCAAAATATACTATCTGTAGCCAGGAGTGGCAATATACAAGTTCCAGTATACCCAATTCAACTTTTAAGCAGTTTGTAATCATAAAAATAAGGCACACTTGAACAGCAGTTGCCATAACAACAATACGGAGTGGTTTAATATTTAAACCTCTAGTAAAAGTTGATATTCTGGAAAATTAATCAACCTAAACAGAATCATCTTTTTACTGATTGTCAATTTTGATTTGTTTATCAATCCAACTCTGTTCATATCTATCTATATCTATCTAAAATATATATCTATCTAAAATAAAAATAACACTATTATATTCATATATTATGCCCCACAAATGTAAAAATAAAAAATAGCAGAGACTTGCTAGCACATGTCCTCTTAATTTAAGCCAATCTAAAATAAGGAGCAGAAATCTGACACTGGGTAGGGGACATCTCATCAGTTAGACCCTCACTTTGAACGGCGACGACCAATCAAATTACAAGAAACCTGTTGCTAGGAGGAAAGGGCACCGTGTAGGGAGGAAGTAAAAAAATTTTTTTAAAAAGCTTGACAGTGTTTGGGGGGAAAGGAAGCGAGCGGGAAGACGAGAGGATACAGAGGGAGATTCCTGCCGACATAGCAGTGAATTTTGCTTCTCACCAAGAAGCAGGTATCCCACTCCTGACACACACAAAAAAAAAAAATCTTGGGAAGGGCAAATTATGAAATATTTTATCTTGCCTGTTTTTTGCTCCCAAACAGTGGCAAAAAAGTCAATATAACAATTACAACAAAGCATACCTCTAAAATTTGAACCTAATTATTTAGGTGTAAAACAAAGTCTAAACAAGACGCATATAATGATAACTTAGTCTTGTTATTTTGACTTAAAAATAAAGTCTCAAGGAGACAAAATGTAGAGGGGCCCAAATGCTTCATATCCAGAGTGAGTTGAGTTCCTTCCTTCTCATTTGGCTGCATGTCTTGAACTGAAGAAAAAGCATTTAACTTCTCGCCAAGCGCATCACCCGGCAGTTAAAACAACAACTAATTTGATTGATCCAAACAAAGGCAGTGGGTAGCCAAATCAGCCAATAAGGGACTTGCTTATAATCGTAGAATTTCTCACAAAATTTAATTAAGAGTTCATCCTTTTAGTGAAAAAAGAATTGCGAAAATCGAATCTCCAAATAAGAAGGTAATTATTTCCTTCATAAATTCAACCCCACTGCATGTGTCAGAAACGATCATCCTTAACGAGAAGCTAACATAAGGTACATCCCAGTTTAACAGCAATAAGAAGGAAGATGCTTCCCTCATTAAAATTTAATTCTTCATGTTTTCATCAATAAATAAATAAATAAATAAATAATAATACTATCATTACAAATCTTGTGCTGCGAAGGACTCGGCAACTAAAGTGCACAGACATTGTTTTGTTTTATGTTTTTAATAAATGCGTATTGTTTTTTAGTTAAGTCTGCCTTGTGTTTTTTTTTTTTATTATTGTTGTTGTTTTTTTAACTTTTTCCAACAACTTTTACCATTTTTTTTATGTCCTATATATTGGAAATAAAATTCACAATCTTTCCTACAGACCAATCATATTTTGTCTGAATAAACTTCAATCTATGCCTGACTTGTCCACCAAGTTCCAAACCGAAAGAATTGCAAAGTCAAGAGCAGATGAATCAATAATCAAATAAATGATGATGAACGAAAGATAACTCAGATTAATCTCATTGAACAGATCTATAAATTATAAAACTACAGAAATTAATGTTATTTTTACAGAAAATGAAAAAAACACACAAAAAAAAAAACACAATATGAAATAAATAAATAAAATAAGGAATATTTTTTTTCAACCACATCCATAAACTGAGGTTGTAGGGACCGCTACATACGGCCAGAACAAATCTTCATTGGAGACATTTTCGTAGCAAACACCGTTCCTACACCCATGAATATCAGAACACACAAAGACACAATGTCGTGATTTGCCCACTCGCACACATATTAATTAAGGAACTACGTTGTGTTCTGCACGTAGTTATACAGCAAACAGACTGGAATGTTCGAGAACATCTGTATATAAGGTTTTATCCGCAAAAATCATATTAGTTTAATTTTGTTCCAGCTTTTTCTTGTCTTCCCCATGACTGGATCTAAAAATAACTCTGCCCTTGGAAGGCGTTAAAATTCCCCATCTTGAATTTGTGTGCCAAGCACATGAACCTTAAATTCTCACCATGGAAAATTACCACATCAAACGGGAATTTAAATGTTCTTTTTTAACAATGTTATTTTGAACTACTGTTTTCATATGCAATGAACACACACACCCATTTCACTTACATGATTTAATGACTGTTTTCCTCTCAGAAAATGACCACTTTTAAGCCACATGTGACACTCTGTTCATAAGAATCAGTCATCTTTAACTTCAAGCTGTTCTCACAAATCCTTATTTAGTTAAGCTTGTATAATAAACATTCATTGCAAGAAAACACTTACACTGGAACGCTTTGAGCTAATTTTTCTAACATGTAAATAAATGTTATCTCATTTTACTACAACGATTGAATGAGGATCAACAAATGTTCCACTTTCCAATACTTTCATTGTCTTAGAAAACGGTGAAATTGTCCATTTTTTAATCAAATCAATTGATTGCTTGTTAGCCTCTAGTTAGCCCCCTCCGAAGTGTACCAGGAGGAAGCTTTTCATGCCTCCTGCAGTGACTAACTTAGCTCATAGTACATTGTAATCTACATTGCACTGTAGAGAATCTACTGTTGATTTTATAAAATTATCTGTGAATGATGGCTTCAGTTTAAGTTTTAAATGCAAAAGTCAAGTATCATGGTTAAATTGTGCTACAAATAGAAACATTCATTTCGAACGTGCAAGTGTCTTATTAAAGAACCAGCAGTTGATTTTATAAAATTATTTTTTACTAAAGTCAAGTATGATGGTTCAACTATGCTCTGAAAAGAAACATTCATTTGGAACGTGCCCCAGTCTTATAAAAGAATCTACAGTTGATTTTATGGTCTGGGCCGTTCTGCTTGTGCAGTAATAAAACTTCTCAAATGTTAGATTGTATAAAAGTGTCAAGTTTGGTCAAAACAGTACTTTCTTCTTTAATCAGATTTTTTCGATTATCGATTTTCAACAAAATTATCAGATACAATTTGGATACAAAACCAACGTAAGAACACTCCTAGACACATTAAATACCTTCGTGTGAAATTAAAAAAAAATCAGCCCAGCCATTTGTGAGATTGTAGGGAATGAACTCACATTCATTTTACTACAACGATCTCGAGTTCTTTATCATGTGTCGTTATTTTCCAGAGTTATCCATATTTTTATTTTATGTATGTGAGGATGTGATTTGGTGAAAACCTTCCGTTAATCGTAGATCTCGTTAAATTTACCTTTAACGGTCCCGCAGATACTCTACTATTTTCGACTGCTAGAGATTCCTGCACCTGCAGCCTCGGTCTTAAAAGTTGATAGATCCTGATTAGGAATTGGTGGACGCCGACTCACACTCTTACAAGTTAGTGACTACCTCAGTTAGCACTACAAGATTAACCATTCCCACATACATAAAACTAAAGAAAAGTAAAAACAACAAAACAAAAACAAAACAAAACAAAAACATTCTAAACGCTTTAATTAGGAAGAGAAAGCATCTTATCAAATCATCAGGAAACATTTTTTTTTTCAAGAAAAACAATACAACAAATGACACCGGTAGACACCATGCTTCTGGTTTGGACATTTTTTATCAGTCCATCTATGCTAATAGAGACTGAAAATTCTATCTTGATGACCAGGAATTTTTTTCGGTGCTTATTCTAATTGGCACTTTTGACGGCAATTAAAAGAAAATGCAGAAAAGTCTGTATGATGTTGTAGCAGTCACAAAGACCTATTTTTTCTTGTGAATCAATGCCCCCCCCCCCTCTGAGCTGTTTGGCCACACACTGACCAATCACCTAACAGGGCGCATTTACTCATCAGTCCCCTAAAGAACTACTTTTCAGAACTACAGAGAATCAGAAGTGAGGATCAGACCTCCAGCCAAGCAACATCTCTCCTCTCTCATCCCTGGTCCACCGGACATCTCTATCTAGCATCGACGGCCTCCAGTTGGAGACAACTGCTATTAATGGGGAAGACACAGGGAATATATCGACTGATCGACACAGACCCCAAAAAGAACTTTCCATTCTTTTGTCAGAATTTAATTCTTCTATCTACCCTTCTTTCTCTCTTTCTTTTCTTCTTTCTTTAACCCTAACGCTCTATGCAACTAGTTGTAGACTGCTACTGATAGCACGTGACTGTTTCTTTGTTGACGATTGGTTGAGTGATTTTTTTGATCGCCGATTAAAGCGAAAATGGAAAGGAAAAAAGGCAGTTGCTGCCTTGGCCTTTGGGAGTGAAAGATTGTTATTTGAAAATGTCGGATCTGAACGCAGTAATCCATCATGGCGAGACATCAGGAGGCTCTAGATGAAGGTCCTATTTCGTCAGTTAAATTTTCGTCTAGGTGACGAAAATGAAGAGAAAAATGCCGGCTGAGTTCAGACAGAAAAGTCTTAAATAATCAAGTCAAAAATCTTGTCTAGAGGAAAAGAAATAAGTACAAATGTTAAACCTCAGACGAGTGAAAAAATAATTTGCTTGTTCCTCAGGAAATATTCGAAGTGAAAAGTGCGCGAGCCTTTTCTAGTCTCACACAAAAACACGCGTTCACATTTCAAGCTATATTACTTGTCATATACATACACGCACACAAACATACACGCCCACGTCCACACACGTACATATATTCACGTTCGCATACATACACTCACATTCACGTTTATACTCACACGCACGCATGGACAACGTCACTTCCCCTTTCAAAGGAAGTCCACACATGCGCAAAAGACACACCGGAAACACCTATAAAAGGAAGAGACAAGCTGTTTCCAGCCCTTTTCAGACCAGCCTCCTAGCTGGATGGTCTACGAACCGACAGCCGTGCCTTTTCGGCATGCGCGCGCCTCACACCACTTGCTACTATGTGGGACAAAAAGCTAACAGACAGTATGTACACTTTATACGCTTTCTATCTCCATAACCTGGATTGACTTTCTCACTCTATCTCCCCTTCGTTTTGGTCCATCAACACAGACATGTGCGCGACAACTGAATGACACCCAAGACTATAATTTCTCAACAGAAAATAAACGACATGTTTATTTTATTCCAGCATTTGAGTTCTTTGTTTCCTTCATTCAATTCATTTCATTATTTTTTTCCTGTGGCGAGTTAGGGTATTTATATCCTAGTCTTCTACAAAAGGAAAGTGTATAATCTTCAATGGTGTAGCAAGAAGAAAGAGCCTTCTCTAATAAGAAAAAAGTTTTCGTTCGACTAAGCTGTCCAAGCTACATCAGATCAAGTAATGTTTTCCCCCAAGTAAAAGCCGACAAATATGAGTAAAAGAAAGTTAAAGAAGATGCAGATTTATTTGAGGAAAAGAAAAAGGAAATCCAACGAGACATTTTTTTTTATTTTTATGCTATCTTAAATAGGAATGACAATTCTTCTCTCTAAAAAAATCCATAAAAATTATCCTTGCTTCTAAAATAAACTATTCTTACCTCAAAGTAAGTTTTGCCTCTTACTTAATCTTTTCTTATCTTGTAATTCTATTCTTTTTCTCTCCTGAACTGTTACTAGAACCTTTAAGGTTCGCTAAAAGGGGACATTTTTTGGCAGTCAAAATACAGTCTTTTATACGGTTAAAAGGGGAACTTCAGACTTTATTA